>NC_000069.6:81823725-82123725 GCF_000001635.26 Mus musculus
AAATATTTTATAGACGTTTATGCCACTGCTTTTGATGCTTCTGTTCCATTCTGTGGCCTATTTTATAATTTGGTTGCTTGTTTTCTTGGAGCTTGTTTTGGGGGGGTATTTTTTGTTTGTTTGTTTGTATATTAAGACACCAATATTCTGTCAGATACAGTTGGTAAAGTTTTGTTTTGTTTTGTTTATCTTCTGTAGGCTGGAGTTTCACTCAGTGATGATATCCTTCACTCTACAGAACTCTCTGACTTTCACAAGACTTCATTTTTCAGTTATTTTCTTTTCTAATTGAATCTTACTCAGAAAGTTTTTACCTGCTCCTCTAAATTTCAGAGTACTACTACTTTCTTCACTCTCAGGTTTCAGGCAGCAAGTACTATACTGAAGTCCATTGATACATCTAGGTTTGAGTTCTGCTCAGGGTAAAAGGTTGAGACCTATTTTCATTCATGTATGTGGCTATTCTATTTGTTCAATGTCACTTGTCGAAGCTGCTTTCCTTTCACCAAAAATCTAGTGGCTGTAAGACTTGTAGTTAGAGCCTCAATTCTGTTCCATTTTTGCCCAACATGGTTGATGTGACAAGGGATTACATCTGAAGATGTGATCCATCTGCAATACAGACATGCCCTAGATTTCAGTATGTTCTGACTGGAATACAGACATGCCCTTAGTACATAACTTTAATCCCAAACAATGACAGGATAGTTAGTTTATAGTAGAAAACAGCCACATTTAAAAGTGGCATCTAAATAAGGGACAGGCAAAGTGACAAATCAGAGAACGATTTGACAGATTGAATCAGAGATAGAATGACCAATTCACAGGAGAATATCAGAGGAAGAGAGGATATGTAAGAGCAGCAAGACAGAAAAAAGAGTGGTGTGGTATGGTGTGGAATGGTGTGGTGTGGTGTGTGGTGAGTGGCATGTGTAAAAGGTATTTTACCAGGACAGCTTTACAGAGACAGGTTTCAGAGAGAACAAGCCGGATACAGATGAAAACAGAAGGAGCCAGAGAAGGAGAAGGAGGCAGAAGATTAGAACATACTGACAACTTACTGAGGCCAAGCAGAGCCATCCCATCAGAAGCCGAGAGAAGTCAGTTTGAATTAGTCAGCTTGGAAGATTAGATTTTATAGAGACTAGAAGCCTCTTAGGCTTAGTAATAGTTAGAACAGAGTAGGTAATGCTCTGGGCTTAGCCTAAGCTGTGTATTTGCAGGGTTTGGGTATGGCTTTCTTTACTTTATCTAAGGAAATAAAAGCAACATTTACAGTATATCACATACATGTGGTATGCATGCGGTAAGATGAATGATGAAGCAGAAAGGGCCAAGTAGATGGGGAATGGTACTGCATTGTAGAAATGGAAATAAGAAAAAAAAACGAACCTAAGGATTTAAAAAAATATATATGAAAACCTAGTTGGAATTTCCTAAAATATATGCATATACACATATAAAATGAGCTTAAATAGAGTTAACCTGGACATGTATGGGGATAATTCCATTTCTAGGTGTCATAAGCTATTTTTTAAAAAAGAACCCATAGTGCATTACCCACCTTCAAGTTGTTGGCAATGTCTAAAAATAAATAATGATAAGAACCCATGATAAATGCATTTATTGAAAACACTATGAAGACCAGTGGTGAAAATAGGAAGATGAAATTTCCAAAAGTAAACTAGAAATAAAATGTTGTACATAAAAGATAGGTTCTAAAAACTATCTTCAGTATAAATGAGCTCCCAAACAAAATTAGCAGTAGGAAAGAAACCAGCTAAAGACTAAAAGAAACACCATTATTTACCAAAGTTTAGCAGCAATTATATTTAAAAAGGGAAGGGTAATGTGTTACTTCAATGTTTGAAGCAGGGATTAGCAGAGATTATCCTCAAAGCTCTACCAAGAAGGAAAAGATGTGTTAACAAAGAAATCAAAAGAATCATAATCTTCCAAAACACTCAGGAACAAAAGAAAACACATACAAAAATAAAATGAAAAGACTCCGAGTACAAAACAAAATCTCATAACTATAAAAAGCAAAAATTTACAACACAAAAGACCATAAATCCCTATAAGTAAATACAAATCATTTAACATTCTTATTTAGACAAAAGAGATTTTTTTCTTTGATAGAACAAAAAATAAAGTAATACACTCTCTCCTTTCTACCCAATATCTATTGCTCACTAAACCTCAAAGGAAATAGATTAAAGAAGTAAAAATAGCCGAGAAAATGCATTCCAGACAATATGTCACTAAGCAATACCAAAAAATCCACAAAATCATAATAATGATGACTTTTCCTGCATGGATTGAAAAGTTTTCTCGATTCAGTTTTTAAATTTTTGGATTGTAACAATAAAATATGTAACTCATTGAGATATAATTAATATGCTTTTCTTGAAATGTTCATAGTTTTATATATTAATATAATAAAGAAAATGTGATGTGGCTGCAGAATGGCTATTTCAGCATGGATAGGAGAGGAGTCATGAAATCCTCTCTTAACTAAGGAGCTATTGGCAATTTATGTATACTGGGTGAGGAAGAATCAATTTCTAGTCCAGTACAGCCCTTGACAGAACCAAGATCCACTGAATGGCTCCAGAGCAAGGACCCAAACTCAAATCTTGAAACCATGTAAAGTCGGATCTAGCATTATACATCAGTAATTGCAGCATTTTTACATGAGGTTTACAGGCCAAGGGTGGAAAATCTCTGGAATCTCCTGGGCCAAATGTCCTGGGAAACACAGGAGGAGAAAAAAAAGACCCTGTTAAAAAGGTAGAAAGAAAATATGGACACCTGAGTTTGTCTTTGGACTTTTACACATGCTCTATGGCATGCATGTGCTTAAACTCAGAGTAGACACACACACACTCACATAGACAAACACACATACCACATAGACTGAAGAAAAGAGGGGGCACACTATTCAACCAACTAATTCAAAAGTTAACCAAAGAGCAATAATCCCCCAAATATCAAAAGGATAGATGGGTTCAATATCATTACAAATATAACCACAGATGAATGTGAATTATGAATATTACAATAACTCTAGAAAACATGAAAATCATACAGAACTGGAAATCCTAGACAACGGTATTATACACATCAATGGAAATTCTAAAGTGCAGGTGCACTCACACACTTTTGAAAAGCCATCAAAGAGCTAACGTTGCAAAAACTTCTAAAACTGATCCATGAACAGATAAATCTAAACTGGTGATTGATTCCCCCATGAAAGAGAAAAAATATGTAATTCACCCTTCATCTCCCAAATACCTGACACAGATTAATTTAAAGCCAGTGCTGCAAACTGTCATGAAGTCTAATAATTTTAATGTTGCTCAAATTATTGCAAGGCTTATAAACACAGCCAATAGCATGAAAATCTTCAGGTTGAGAATTAAACCTTTGTCAATCCTGTGAATATGTGGACAAACACACAGAGAATATAAACAAGCTCTCCTAAAATTCTATGTGAATTCAACTCAAAGACAGAAACTGATATTTATGTCAAATACAGAAAGTACCAGAAGATAGTTTATTAAGAATCAGAATATTACTAAATATTAAAAGCCACTTATGCTTCATTCTTCTGAGAGATGAAACAAAAATCAACAGATCATCCTGATGCATGCCGAAGTCATCTGACATAGACTACAAATGTATTATTATTTCAAACACCCAATACATGACATCAGAATGGTTACCACCTCTCTGTATGTAAAACATAAATACACATACAGCCATATAATCTGTACAGTAGTATTCTTGTTCTATGGGAAGCCATGAATAGACCTCTATTTTTCCAACATTTTATACTTTACTGTATCAAAAATTAAAATGTGCTGAAAAAGAAACACTAAGTTCTTCCCACTATAGTAGTAAAAAAATCTTATTTTGTAATTAAATAAATATGTAGAACTAAGTCTAAGTCTTCCGATAGCAACTTCAATAATCTCATCACAAGACAATACTTTCTGATCAGAAGGCTGCATTATGTTTTTGTTTCTGATATATTTGAGAACCAGAGTGGTGGTATAAAGGTTAAAGCCAGCACCTAGGTATTAGAGACAAAAGGAATGCAGGGTTGAAGCTAGACTGAGGTACATAGTCAGAGCCTGTCACAATCTATCTCTATCTCTATGTCAGTGTATGTAACCTCTCCAGCCTGAAACCTGTTTGCAAGAAGATAGCATCGGGGCAGAGCTTGCCTCCCTATCATTCTGCCACTCCCACTGCCGCTGCCTGCAGCCTTGATGTTCCAGAGTCAAACACGTGGTCACCTGCAACTTTACGCCTTTATTTATTCGTACAGGTGGGGTCCTGGATATGTCTAGTGGAGAGATGGAGAGCAGGGTCAGGAGCATATGGCACTTATGTTAATGACCAAGGAGTTAGGAGGCTCTCAGAACCTCAGCTGTGGAAGGGATTGGTGTCTACTATTCCATTTCCATTATTATCTGTACAAATAAAGCGAAACAATTTTAGCTTTCCTTTTCTTGATACTACGGACATGCTGTTCTTTATTTTATCTCTTAATACTTTTAAGGCACAGTTAGAATGGTGGTGAGAAGCATTGTTGCAGAGGAGAGGTTGGCTTTCAAGGTTGTAGCATTCAGCACTCACTCCTCTCCCTTCCCCCAAATAACTGTCCTTTACACCAGGTCTGTTGCTTGGTGTCATTACTCAGGGTGCACCTTGATAGGTTCTTTCCCATCCCTACTCTGTTCACAAGAGATGGCAGTCTTCATTTAACTCTAGTTAGCCACACAGAGAACTGTAGAGCTCTGTTGCTGTTGAACCACCTCTCAAATGAGATCTTGACAACAGATTGAAAATTACAGGAGACTCATAACCAAAATGAGACAGTGAGGAGAGGCAGACATATTTAAAGCCCTGAAGCACTTCTGCCACCCTTCCTGAAACACCTGGCTGCCCCGATATGGCTTCCATGAAGGCTGGGAGAACACAGAAATAGCCTGATAGAGATCTAAGTCTGTATACGTCCTGAGGACAAATGATGCAGAGGCAAAAGCAGGGGAGGCTCTGAATATCACACAGCTCTTCTATGTGTTTTTCATAGAGGACAAAGACTGCGGTGTGATAGGCGATCGGCTTGATGAGAGATGCAGAAGCAGATGTCCTGCCTGGATATTTAAGGAAGCTCCTTGTTCCATGTGCCCTTATTTTTCATCCCAGTAAGATATCCAAGGCAGAGATGAGCTATCATTATCTGCAGTGCCTTAAACATTAAGATTCAATCAAATCTTCCCAAGATGGCATCTATTTCTATTAGTTTTTGAAAAATATCTTCATCCAGAATTTCTTGCTGGGATAACACAGCAAAAATAATACTGAACCTACAGTTTACTCTTTTAAATAGTTTTGAAATTACAGGGATTCCCTTAAGAGGGGGTTACACAAATAGAACTAAGAAATGATATGAAAACATAATATGAAGCCTAAACTTAATAGGAATCCATTTTGTGAGGCAGGAGTCTACATTCTAGCATCCATCATCTCAGATAGAAAACAGAAATACTTTTTTCTAGGCTATAGGATTCACTATGGGATAGTACTCATGCCTTCTCCATTGTTGTAGACTATGTAATGGCAGTGATTTCTTCATCTAGGTCCTAAACTAGAGCAGACAGGTTTATCCTTCCTAGGTTACACTAAAGAAGAAAGTGTCGGGGCTGGTGAGATGGCTCAGTGGGTAAGAGCACCCGACTGCTCTTCCAAAGGTCCAAAGTTCAAATCCCAGCAACCACATGGTGGCTCACAACCATCCGTAACGAGATCTGACTCCCTCTTCTGGAATGTCTGAAGACAGCTACAATGTACTTACATATAATAAATAAATAAATCTAAAAAAAAAAAAAAAAGAAGAAAGTGTCATGGTCCTGTGCAGAGCTCCTTCTGTCTAAGAGAGATACTGCAGGATGACAGGAGGTATAAACAGCCCAGGGTGCTACACATCTGACCTGCTTTGCTGTTACCCAGTGACAAAAGTCTTTCAGCAGAACAGTTGTGAGACTGCTCCACAGGGCCATTTGAGAGCAATGGGCACTTGCTGGTGAGAAGCTGGCTTTGAATGCTTGTTCAGGGAAGACAGAAACCCTTTCTTCACAATGAGAATAGTTGGGGAGGAAGGTGCACTTCAGAAATAGTCAAGTTTGCTCCTAATGACCTAATTAGTGGAAAAGCAGTGTAACCTGCTCATGAATCTGGAATTCTCTAAAAAAAAGAAAACCTCACATTAGAAAGGGAAAAGCAAAGCTTAATACCAATTCAATTAGTAGCAGCAACAGAAGCTAATTTATTTTAAAAGCCAAGGGCAATAATTTATGATCCTGTTTGTTGAAGTGGCATTTCAAATACTTATATTCTTTCAAATTGTATGCAGACTACATTTAGACTTTCCATGTGGTGGTTTATCCAAATGTCTCTGTGAAAGGGTAACTACTAAGAAAACTCATCTCAAATACCAATATTAAAAAATTAAATCAACATATATTAAAGAGATCCTTTTCCAGTGACCATAATCTCCTTTGTAGAGCACTGATGCATGGGTTCAGTCTCTCTTGGAAAGGATACACAACCAAAAATTTCTTTGTGCTGACACACATTCTATCTCATCCAGTACAGTCTATGAGGCTCCAGTTGCTATGGCAACTGCTTTCTTAGAAGATCTCTTGCACATAGTAATTTTCTGGCTTTTTCCATTCCAGTCTATGCAATGCTGTTTGAATAATATTGTTAGACCTTCTCTGTGCTGAGAAAGGGACAAATCAAACTCTTACACCTAATTTTCCTGTCCTGGAGCATTTATTATTTTGAAATTTCACTGATACATTAGTTTAATTTGAGCCTACCTTGAGACTAATTAAGGAGAAGCAATCACAGAAAGTGAGCTGCTCTAGCGGGTAGTGCAAAAAGACTTCAGCAATTTATTATTTTCTTCAAATTAATGATTATGTGCCCAGCAATTGCTACTAAATGCTTGTGTAAATTTCATCTTATTTTAGATTGGCACTGACATAAATATATCCATATTAATTAATTGAGTAGAATTAAAAGTCTAAAAGTCAAGTAAGCATTACAGTAAATTGATTTTCAAAAAAGATGCCAAGACAATTCAGTTTTTTAAACAAGTGATGCAGGAAGCAGTCTTAAGTGAACAAAATAATCAAACTCTATCTCCCCCTTGTTTCCCATGTACACTGGAATTCAGAAGATTGTAAACATAAATGTAGAAATTAAAATTATAAAATACACTAAAGAAAACATGGGAAAATATTTATGATGATTAAACAAGAGTTTTCAGAAGTGACAAGGCAAAGCATTAATAATCCGACTTCATATAAGCTTAAAAGTTCGATACCACAAAGGGCACGATCAGGATATAGTAAAGGTAGCCTCTAGAATGGGGAGAAAGATTTTGCAAATTTTATGTATGAAAAAAGACATGAAGAATTTCTTCAAAAATTAATTGAAGGGGCCAATTAATATGTATTGTGGCTTTAGAAAAGAATAAGTAAAAAACACAAGGAGATACCATTACATAGTCAGAATTGTGGCTGGAGTAAACCTCATAGACACTGTATCAGTTATTAGTAAGATGTAAAGTAGACATAATGGTGATCTATTTCAGATGGCCACAGATGTTAATTTGCCACTCTAGGGAAAAATGATAATTCTTAAAGTGTAGAAATTAAGGTCCTGGGCAATCAACCAATTCCAATCCTGGATATATATATATATATATATATATATATATATATATATATATATGTATGTATGTATATATACAATCCCTAAACTCTATACACAAATGCTCACTGCAGCATTAATTATCATATCCAAAAATAGACCACCCCAAAGATCCATCATTGGGTGAACAGAAAAACAAATGATTTGGCAATAAAAATGATGAACCTTGAAACAATTGCCAAATGAGAAGACAGTCATAGAGAATGACATGTACTACGATTTCATTCCTCAGAAATATTCAGTAAAGGCAAATCCGTGAAAACAGAAAATGAGCTTGTGTTATCCAAAAACTGAGGAGAAACAAGAGCAAGTGTCATTGGCGCAAGCATGATGAACATGCTATGGAAGTGGGCCGTGCTGATGGATGAACAACTGCAGCATGATTGAAGCATGCTGAGATAATTTTCCCTATATGAGTTATATCTCATCACCTAAAACATTGTTTGAAGAGAATCTTTGACTCACAATGAGAGCTGATCATGATTTGACACTTAAGTATTCATTCCATTGATGAGAACACCATAGCAAAGGATATTGTAGGCTAAGTTAACTGTTTAAAAGCTTAAGGTAAGATTAGCTGACTGTGAATTTAGTCTAGCTTTCTTCTCAATATCAAAAATATACATCAGCACATGCCCTCAGACTGTCTTTTTCTCCCAAGCAACACCTCTATGTCTACTTTCTGTTCAGAGAAAATCTGAGAAGATTGTCCACTTACATCAACATTCCAGTCCATAACTACTAGTCAGAAATGTAAATTGTGTTTACATTTCGGGATGGTATTTAAGAACATAGATAGTCAATCTAAAATTAGATTTAGATTTAGACTTAGATTTAGATTAGATTTACACAAGTTGTTCTTTCTGGCTTAGCTATGTGACCAAAGGTGGATGCTCTAAACAAGTTGTCTGAGCTCTTTCATTTGCACATTGGTAAGATTTATTAAATAAAACTCTGAAATCATATTTGGAGAGCCAATTGAAGAAAGGTATGCAATATTCTTAGCTGAGTACCCAATTGATCAATTGATGTAAAGGAATAAAAAAATGACAAGGAGGATGTTTCCAAGGTGGATGTGGCTTCTCAGGAACAGAAAAATGAAGTCCAAATCCCTGAAGAAGTAGTGTTAGACAAGTGGTTTATGTATTCATTCTAAGGTTTGTACTATCATCATGACAATGTATGTGAATAACGCATCATTGTGGCAGTAAATAAATTCTCCTATTTCCATGATATTCACACACAAATAAGAAAACCCAGTTGAGAATACTTGTAGAAAGCAAGGCTAAAAGAAAGGCCATGGATATAAGCAGGAACCATGTGTAAGCTTTGATCCCTCTCCTGTAATGCTGAATTACTCTTTATTTCATGGATCCACCTTCCCACTAAGGAGAAACAAAGGAGAAACAACTGTATTGGTACATTCAAATTTTAGGAGAAGTGAACCACAGTGTTCAATTATACATCCTGAAGTTTGCTTCCTTCACAAAATGTATAATACATTAAGTATAAGAAAATAAGTCTCAGGAGGGAAAAACTAAAAACATGTTGTTCACCAGCTTCATATAGTAATATGATTCCATTAAATATTCACTACTTTCTTATATGGTTAGCATGTAAAAAATACAATGGTGTTTTCTCACACTAATATTTGTTCATATCTCTCTGTGATGCGGATGGTTTCAGTGGAAAAAACTAATTATTATATAGGAAGAAATTAAGCTAGAGAAAGAATGACATGAAACTCTCAGTGACTCAAGGCTGGAAGTAATCATATTCAATCATCAAAAACTGTATGGGGGAGCATCTTGTATTCAAATATATGGATAAAATATTGGTAACATGAAGGGGCATGAAATGCATGGTCAATAGTTCACAGAATAGGACTCTCTCTATAAGTGTATTTTTAATAACATGATTATTGAGCAATGATTCATATGTTATAAAATGCATTAAAAAGAGAAAAGCTGCTGAACTTGCAAAGTTCATAATCTGTCCTGCACAGTGCAGCTTTATTCCGGCTGTTAGATACAGTGTGAATACAAATAATTATTGTACCAAGAAAGAGAAGAAACTATGGACTTCAGGCTTTAGATGTCAACATTTTATCAAAAGTGATGATAAAATCGGGCAGAAACAAACTAGATTCTTTAAGTTGGAACAACAAAAGTCTAGGTTATCGTATCTTGAGGATAAATCATCTTCTAATCTCAGCCATGAGAATTATACCATATATTACCCCTGCAACAAGCTTTGTTCAAATTTCAGACCTGTCTCCTTTATTAGCTATGTGACTTTAGAATGGACAATTCAAAGATTCCATTTTCTCATGCTGATGGTACAAAGTGTGCATAGAATATTTACAAAGTTTTCTCTTTTTTTTCTCAGTGTGACCTCTGACTCTGAAAGAGCACCTATCCTTCCTTTCTTCTGATTGTCTCCTCCATCCTTAAAATTCTGAGAAGACTAGAAAATTAAACTGATTTTAGCAAAGTTAAGTTTGAATACTTCAATATATATTGGGTCTCTATGCTGAGTGTTTCTAAGAGTACAAGTTGTTTAGTACCTCAAGGAGATGGAGAAAGAAGAGCAGGGGAAGAGAATAAAGAGGACACACTAAAGAAACAAAGAACTAAGCAACAAATACCACCTCACTACAGGGATCCTAATCCCCAGTCTTACAGAATTTCTTCCCCCTCTTCAGCAATGATCCCTGAGCCTTCGGGAGAGGTTGAGTGATACTGATGTGTCATTTAGAGTTGGTTGCTTTACTGTAGGTTTAATAGTAGTGGGTTTCTCTTTATTAATCTCCATCTACTGGATCAAAAGGGAGCTTCTCTGATGAGGGTTTAGAGAGGCATTAATCACTGAAGAGTTAAGACTTTACAGGTTAGTTTATTACTGTATCTATTGACAACACCATTGCACACACGAATTCACAGTTCACAGACAACCTGCACAAGGTCAAGAGAGATAAAGTCCAAGCATGAATGGAGGATGAGCTACAAAACATTTACAGTTTTCAAGGCTAAAATCATGTTTAGACCTATTTCCAGTTAAAATGACAGCTCCTACACATGCATGCAAATAATATTATATGGACTGAGTTGGATATAAATACAATTCACTTATATGGATTTACGTTATATATATAAATATGGATGTAAATTTTACCTATAACATATATAAAAACATATTTATACATATAAGAACATATTTGTAACCTATATTACATATATAAATATATAATATAAAAATATATAAAAACAATTAAAGGAAAAGAAGCTATGGATTTGAGAGAGAAAAGAGGTTGATGGGAGTTGTTAGAGGATGAAAGAGGAAAGGAAAATAATATAATTATACTTTAATCCAAAAATTATTAATTTTAAAAGTGTCCTGTAGAACCAGCTGCTATTATGCATGGGAGAATATTTTATCATATGACGTTGGTGAAGGAGTATGGCAAGATATATATTTTTCAGCTCAGGTATGGGCAAGCAAAAAGCAAACAAGCAAGGTTGTATAAAATGACAATGTAAACAACTCAAAGCAACTTATAAGGCTTATGTTTTGGGAAACCAAACTGTAGGATAGGAAGTTCCTTAGGTGAATGATTCAAAACTATGGTTTCAAAGAACCTTGTAGGTTGCCATGAATCTTCATTAAAATATTTTAACTTAATGGAATATATTAAACTAATCATCCAGAAATACCATGCTCTGATTCAAAGCAAAACTTGTGCATTTTCAAGACTTATTTTTTGAACAATAAAAATAAAGGTAACTTTTACTACCTTTATTTTATGTTATAGGATATATGAACTAACTCCTCGTGCCAAGCCCTACAAATCAAATGTAAATGAGGGTAAAGTGCGGGAGACAAATAGTCTCCTCCCCCCCCCCCCCTCATGTCCAGACAGTCTTGGAGAGGAGCTGTGGGTCTGTGTACCAGAGGCTTTGCACGGAGAACTCTGGCCCTGCCTGGTGTGAGAATTCCAGCGAGGGGAAGCAGTGCAGGCAGGGAGGGGAAGTCCCTTCTGCCAGTTCTGCGGCTGCAGTTGACTCCACCTTGTCTCTGCCATGCCTTCTAGGTTTAAAGATTTCTCCTTGCTGCCCTGCAAGTAGGGCTGGGCCAACAACAGACTGACCAGGCAGTGAGGAGTGCAGCAGAGCTTTAGGCAGCACTTGGGGAGAGCAGACCTTTTCCAAAATGTTACAGCTCTCAGAACAGAAGGCTCAGACGATGGAGTAGTTCTCCTACACTTTTAATCCTTCCGGATAGGATTTTTACATACAGCTTTGGTGTGGGTAAGGGTCTGAAAACAAATGCTTCTCGTTGGTTTGGTATGAGAGCTTTGGGGAAACCTTATTTGCATGTGGGAGGGCTTGGTGCTGCTCTGCGGGGGTGGGGTGGGGAGCTGTAGGAGGCTGTAGCTATGTGAGACAGCACACAGGAGACAGGAACCCAGGAGGCGTGGCTGAACATTTGTCATCCCATGCAGGTGGAAGTCTCCACCCATCTGGTCACCAGGGTTCCAGACCTTTGCTCAACCGGGGACCAGGCTGTCAGTGCACAGCCGACTGCTGCACAAGGAGCTATATCACCTGTGTTGATAATCATGTTAACTCTGAAACCAGCCTTGTAAATGTACCCTCTGCACTCACTCTCTCCAAACAAACTCTTCTCAGTTCAAGGCAGGACAGGATATGATTCTTGCGTGTCTTAAAGATGTTCCCTTTCTCTGCCCCACACCCGGCTTGTATATGGACTTCACTGCTTATTACTGTCTTCTAATTATTTCACACAAATCCCTGCCAAAACCCAGAAACGGCAGACCAAAGCTCATAAAGAATAGCGGGGGACATTTGCAGACTATGAAGGCTCACGTGAACAATTTTACTTTGTGTGTGGATGTGTTTGTGTCGATGCATGTGTATGCGTAGAAAAGTGTCCATGTGCATATCAGTCAGAGGACAACATTGCCTTCGGTTCCCTAGGCACTGTCCACCTTTTACTTGAGATAGGTCTCTCGGTGGCCTAGAAATTTGCCGAATAAGTAACAATAAGTTTCCAGGGATCCAGTGCCTCTACTTCACAAACTGTCATCTCTCCGGTGACACGTGTTTGCTGCTTTGTCTGGGGTTTTAGACAGGGTGTGGCGATCTGGACTCTGGTCCTTATACTTGCAAAGCAGGTATTCTCTCTACTGAGATGCCTTCCCAGGAGGTCTCACTTTAAAGTACATACTTTTGTCAGCTGTATTGGGTGAGGAAATTGAGTGAAACTTGATAACTTCACCCGTTCCAATATGATACTTGAAGACAAAACTGATAGAGCTTTTACAAAATCTCAACTCAAATTTCAACACCAGAAAGGAACAAACTGCACACTCTGGTCTGGTGAAGATAACATAGTTGAATTCCAAAAGAGCCGTGAGTACATAAAAACATTTTCAGCCGTCATGCTGCTTAATCTTTTGTTCCATTGTGGATATTTATATGAATTATGGTAAGCAAAGATAAGAAAAAACTTATCACAGTCATGACTTTTAGTAGAACAGTCAAGAGTTAAGTGATCATCACTGCTGTTCAGTTCTAGAACATTTTCAACATACAGAATGCAAACTCCATCCCAATTAAACAGCAATGACTCATTGCCTCCCTAGCCCTTGGTCATCTTTGGCACACTTACATTTTCTCTGAGTTCTTCTATTCTGGCCACCACACTTAAGACTGATATAGGATGTGTCTTGGTGTCTAGTTTATTTTCCCCCATATGGTTTTCCCAAATGTTGTAAGTTGTTTTTGTAATGTCCACCACAGGTCCACACAGTGAACACTGATCCCCCATCCCATAGTGCTATTAAGAGGTGATGGACTCCACAAGTGGTAGAACCTACAAAGAGGAAATTAAGACATTGTGGATGTGAACTAGCAGGAGATAGCAAGATCTGACCTTTTTTTTCTTCTTCATTTTCTCCCTAGCCAAACCGTGACATAACCAGCTTCCTTGGACATGCATATACAAAGTTCTGTTTGCCTGAAATACAAAGAGCCAACCTATTACACATAGAATAAAGGCTTTTTTTTAAAGTTGAATTGTCTAGGCTTTTTAAAAAATATATATGTATATGTAATAGTGAAAAGGGCACTAGCCAACCAAAGGTCATTCATATGGAGCATGCTTCAGGATTTTATTTATTTTGATGGTTGAACTTTATAAAGTAGTTTTATTTGTAAATACTTTAGTTTTGTCAACAGACAGAATCAAGGGCCCCATGCATGTAAGTGGACTACTACTGAGTTATATCCTCAACCCTCTCTTGCAAATATAATTAAATTATATATACATCATCTGTTGTAACATTTAATTATTTTCCTACATTTTAAGCAAGAGAATTTCGGCAGGCTGGACAGAAGTTCAGACTACTGATGGACATCTATACCTTTTTAAAACAGGGCCTCAGGACCATTATCTTAGAGTCTCTTGTACCAGCTAGGCAACAGTTTCTTCATGGTTGGCTCATGTTGGGAGCTATTAAGACAACACTATTGTCCTGATCTCTGAATTGGGCCTCTCCCCCCGAGAAGAAAAGGGGGTCAAAAGCGGGCCACCAACGCACCGCTCCGAGAACAACCACAGATTGTTCCAGCCCTAAGTCAGCTCCGGATGTCCTGACCTCAAGATGTACCCTGATACCACCAAGTTCCTGCCAAAAGAAAAATTTCCGCTGCCCCATCTCTCCTGCTGAGAAGTACTTCCTCTTTTTCAGCTGCCCCATCCCTCCTGCTGAGGTGCATTTCCCCCGCCCCATTCCTCCTGCTGAAAAGTACTTCCCCTTTTACTTGTGCATTTAAACCTTGAGCCTGGCTAATACAGTGAGACCTTGATGTTACTCAGACTGCTTCCATGTATTGTTCATTGCACAAGGTTCTCGTCTCTCTCTACCCCCCATTTGGTTCTTAGGAGAAGATCCCCTCGAGACCCTCAAATAACTGGACCTACTGGACGAGTCAGGCTCAGTTATTAGAAGTTAGTCAACATAAAGTCCTTTTTCTTTCCTTTGTTCTGTCTCTTCTTCCTACATTCAGCTTGGTGGTTTCTATAACAATGGCCCTATAGACTCATATATTTGAATGCTTAGTCATCAATGAGTGACACCATTTCAAAGGATTAAGAAGATTAGAAGGTGTGGCCTTATTGGAAAAACTGTCACTGGTGGTGGACTTTGAGGTTTCAAAGCCTGCCTGCATGCTACCATGCTCCCCACCATAATGATAATAAACTAAACCTCTGAAACTGTAAGCAAGCCTCCAATTAAATGCCTTATGTCATAAGAGTTGCCTTAGTCATAGTGTCTCTACACAGTAATAGACCAGTGACTAAGACGCTTGCTTTTAACCAATTCTTCATAAAGTATTTCTACCAAAATGAAATAGTAGGCTGAACAGGAGAAGTCTTAGGCCTTTTTAAAGAAACATTGGCTCAGTAAGGGTCATGCTCTTTAATTTCCTTTCAATCACATGGAATATTAGATAACTACTGGCTTTAATAAAAATGAAAGCTAAGGTTTGCTATGCAGTAGTTAAACACATTTGCATTATCTCTGTTGATCAAAAGAAAATGAAGTTTTATATCTACTTCAGTGCAAGTTAAGAAAATATAGCTCTAATATAAATTCTAAAAAAAGCAAAAACCTTTATGTATTTTAGAGTGTAAATTAAAGCTGAGAAAATTTCTTTAACTTTTGTTTTCTCCCCATAAAATGAAGTTTCTCACTTTTGCTTGAATCAATCTTTCTTCCTCATGGGAAAGCATAGGTGAAAGCAGACTGGGAAAGAAAATGGTCTCTAATCACAAGACGCACAAATGGGCTTTGTTGCTGGACAGATAATGGTAGTATGTTCCTACTAAATATTGCACACAAGGACAGACAATAAATACATTATATATATATATATATATGTATATATACATATATATATATATACACACATATGTATATATAAACACACACATTTTATATATGTACATATATGTCTGTAAGCAAATATTTATTTTAGATACAATACACAATTTGATTAATTGTCCAAGATCTTTAATTTTCAACTAATACACAAGTCAATCTACATTCTTTCTTTTTTTTTTCGATTTATTAGTACACAAACCACAAGTGACAGAATATTTATTTATTTATTTATTTATTCATTCATTCATTCATTCATTTTGTCAGTCATTGAGAATTGTTATGGTTAAACTATTAGCATTCCTTCTAGGCTCTGCCCAGCAGTTGCCTGGCAACAGTCAAGTAGACCTGGCTTGCTATAAAAGGTGCTCTTTGGCCCCTCCTCTCTCTTTCTTACTCTTTCTCTGTACCTTCTCTTTTCCTGACTCTCTTCTTTCCCTTATCCCCTTTTCCCTCTCTCATCTTCCTCTTTCCCCATCTCTCCACTTGTTCCTGGCAGGCCTCTCACCCCCACTCTCTGCATGTGTGTGTGTGTGTTTGTGTGTGTGTGTCTTTCTCTGCCTCTACTCTCTTCTCAATGACTCACGTCCTGTCCCATGCCCCAAATAAACTCTATTCTACACCATATCAATTCTATGGCTCTTACCTCAGGGGGAAGAAATGCCTCAGCCCAACGAAGTGCCCCTCCCACATCATCATGCTGTGCTCTACGAAACATATCCTTGCCCCTTTTTGTAAAACACAACACCTATCACTTGTGAAGAAGTGATTTAGCAATTACTTCCATCAAAATGCATGGCAATGATCAGTGACCTCATCTTCTTCAAATTCAATTACAATAAAGAATATAGCAAGTGACAGGAACCAAGAAAGGTTTGCTGAATTATTCAAACCTTATTCATAGCATCTATTGGATAAAAGTCGTATGTCCTCAGCAAGCTCTTATAGTTATATGGTAGTAGTTATGAAAACACACACAATCCATGTAGAATATAAAAGTTTAATCAATTGTAGTTTCTCTCAGAGGACTCCTCTGATATGTGAGAAGCAGTAGTAGATGCCATAGACTTTAGAATGAGAAATTGTGGCAGGCCATTCTCTCACCAACATCTTGATGATGTTAAATACGGCCCTGATAGTGCCATGCTGACGACAGGTACATATTAGAAACAATTAGTTTTATATACACACATACTTGTGCATGCATAGAGACATTTCCCTCTTTCCTTTCAGTTCCACATTTTCAAAATCAACTAATCATATTTCAAAATACTCAGAGGATATGCAGTTTTATTTAAGGGATTTAAACACACAGCTGTTGTCCTTGTTGTTGGTTTTAATCTTGTGTCTTCCTGTAAGCAACCCCCACCACCGACACACACACACACACACACACACACACACACACACACACACACACAGTAACATTATCCTGATGCATTTCATAGTTGTATAATGTACAACTCACCTGGCTTATCTTTTTATTGTGTTACTTACTTTGTAGTCAACTTCCGTTTGAAAGAGATAAACTGGTAACTTGTTTTAAAAACAAAATTGCAAACATTGAAATTATCAAATAAAGACTGAGGTGAGAGCCTGCTAGCTCACAGAAGCAGAAAAAGCACCCAGCTGATCTTCCTACTCCCCAACCTCAGAGAAGGAAAAAAAATGCTCTGATCCTTTCCCATGTTGTCTTAAATACCCTTCATCGCAAAGACACTCCTTTTTCTTTCCTGGGTTTTCTAATGTTCACTCCCTGTCAACTGGTTGCTTGATCTGCCTCTTAGCCTAATGTTGGCTTTATTTAGCTCTTGTTTACAGAACGCTCTGGGTTTAAAGGTGTGTGCTAAGTCTGAGCCACATCACAATTACTTGTTTACAGTAAACAGAAAGCTCTTAGGGTAAAGCTGTGTTTTAGGGCTGAGGCACAATACAAGAAACAGGTTTTTTCAGTTCACAGTCTTGGGGTTAACAATGTAAGTAAATGTCATGCAACAGGTAACTCTCTTCATATATAGTTATTCATTATCCCTAACTCTGCATCTGACAGCATTTGTTTTTCCCAAATCTTCAGTGAAACCTTTGTTTCCCTTTTGTTCCAGAGCCCATCATCTCCTGTCTCCAAAGCTTGTCTTTCCATGTGAGAAGTGAGCAAGTGCTCTGAGACCTTGTCTACTGTTCTCTGAGTACTGAAGGTCATTCTGACCCAATAGAATATATCTTAGGACAGTGTCATGTGACAGTGGAAGGGACCACTCTTCACAAGGATTCAAGGTGGCTTCTCTTACATTTTTTAAACATTTTTTACAGAGGATTACCTTGAACTCCTGTTTCTGCTTGGAGGCAGGCACTGGATTTACTGCTGAGCATTTCACACTGCATTTTAACAATGCCATTCCTCAAAGAATGAAGTTGGCTTTTCACTTTCAATCTTAGAGGAAGCACTGGTGAATCATGAGTCAGCAAAGGGAAGAGTAGCTCCTGAATTCTACTTCCATATCTCAGGAGAAATGAAAACTCAAAGAAATAACAAAATTATTTTTCTTGTCCAAATTTAAATAAAATAATCCTTGTTGCCAAGGAATATAGCTCAACATAAACCATTTCTTCGATGAAAAAATATGTAGTCATTAGTCATTGTCTCGACATTAATAATCTCTATATTTTTCATGAAAATGAAGAAGAATGGGAAAACCTGTCTGGTTTTAAAAGAACAATATTTTACCTAAAACTGGAATTAAATGATGTGAGGGAATAATAAGAAGCACGCACTCTGCTTAATTCATCAATTTCGTGACAAGCAAGCTGTGCTGCTGTGCTTTCATGATTGGTTTATCTCTTAGTCAACGTCTCATGGGAGAGCACAAAGGATGAACATCTAAAATAGATTCTTATTGCTACAGAAGAGTTGCAGACAGAACTTTGCTAAAATTTATATCCAACTGTACTGACTAGTTTTGTGTCAACTTGACACAAGCTGGAGTTATCACAGAGAAAAGAGCTTCAGTTGGGGAAATGCCTCCACGAGATGCAGCTGTAAGGCATTTTCTCAATTAATGATTAAGGGGGTAGGTCTCCTTGTGGGTGGCGCCATCTCTGGGCTGGTAGCATTGGTTCTATAAGAGAGCAGGCTGAGCAAGCCAGCGGAAGCTCGCCAGTAAAGAACATCCCTCCGTGGTCTCTGCATCAGCTCCTGCTCCCTGACCTGCTTGAGTCCTGACTTCTTTCAGTGATGAACAGCAATGTGGAAATGTAAGCTGAATAAACCCTTTACAACCCCCCTCACCAACTACTTCTTGGTCATGATATTTGTGCAGGAATAGAAACCCTAACTAAGACACCAACTGACCCCCAAAAGCCTATGGATAAAGCTATTGGGAGGTGCTAAAACACAATGGATGTAGTGGAAAGATTTTTAAGGCACCAAGAGGATTGAACTGAACACTGAGCGCCCTCTCCCTCTCTCTCCCTCTCCCTCTCCCTCTCCCTCTCCCTCTCCCTCTCCCTCTCCCTCTCCCTCTCCCTCTCCCTCTCCCTCTCCCTCTCCCTCTCCCTCTCCCTCTCCCTCTCCCTCTCCCTCTCCCTCTCCCTCTCCCTCTCCCTCTCCCTCTCCCTCTCCCTCTCCCTCTCCCTCTCCCTCTCTCTTCCTCCTGGCTGCTGTGACTTGAGCAGCTCCTCCACCAGGCACTGTTGCTGTGTGGTACTGTGCCGCAGGTCCAAAGCAAAGGGTGAAGAGATTAGAAACCTCTGTAACTGTAAGCCAAAAGAAGCATCTCATACTTGTAAGATTTTTATCTCATGTATTTTGTTCCAGGGCCTGAAAGCTTAAAGAAATAGTCAGCCATATTGGAAAGACCCTTCTACACTGTGTGGGGCAGAATCCACAAGCCTCATGAAGCATGTGAGGCCACAACAGCGTGCTGAGTGTGACAGAAAACTGACTTGTAAGTTTATGTTATTTTTAAATTTCACTATGATCTTCTGCACTGCTCAGTATATTTCAAGAGCATTATTTAGAACTGAACAATGTCAAGTGGTATGCAGATCATTGAGTTCATTACAGTTGTCATGGAAAAGTCTCATGCATAAAGGTTTCCTTAATGATGTGGAATTCATCCCTTTCTATACTATTGAATATAATGAAAAGCTTCCATAAATGTGAGAAAGCAAGCAACATGGAGTTAATACAACAAAATGACTTTTCTAAAACAAATCTAGTTTTGACTTTTAGCAGACACATAAAAATATTAAAATGACGGATATCAGAAGAAAACTTGTGATATTCAAATACATGCACATGTTGTGTGATATTTAAATAATTTTAAATATTTATCTGCTCAAACATACATTATTTCTTCAGGAAAGTATATTGTAATAGGGTCCTTTCTTCAAAATAATTATATATACATATACATATGTGTGTGTGTGTGTGTGTATATATATATATATATATATATATATATATATATATATATATATATATATGTATGCGCACCATTTTGCACTGTTTTGTTCTTTATCATTTCTGGTAAGAGCCCAGCTGTTAATCTTGCTGCCATCAACTTGTCTCAGGAAGAAATTTGGTTTTATCATTCTCAGACTTTGGTATTTTATAGTATTTTCTAATAATAATTAATAATAACATAGAGAGATAATATATATATTATTATTGTTAGTTAAGTTGCAATGCCATGCTCTAGAACACCAGAACCCACTTCAAGTATCAATGCATACCATTGTATCAGCTGATAAATCTCCCCATGCTTCTTTCCTCTTCTTGTACCAAATGAACTAGTCCATGAACTTTAGTGTCTTCTATGTCCATCCACATTATTGAGAACAATAGGATTCTATCACTTTTATTTGTAAATATTATTTCACTGTGTGTCACATTTTTCTTCTAAGTCATCAGTTAGTAGATCATCTCTGACACTAATAGTTCTAACAACACCAATATTTTTAATCTCAATAGAGGATTTCAGGACCATGCATCAGCACAGGGAAGAAACCATCAGCATCTATGAAGATAAGTCTAATGAAATGGTTAAGTTTAAGGAAGTGAAAATAATAAAAAAACTAATGAACAGTTTGAGAAACCATGAGGATACAATAAGGCATACCAACATTATTCTAGTGACTGTATCTAAAAGTTATCATGGCTACAGATGTTCCAAATTTTATAAAAAGAGTAAGTTTACCCATTAGAAATTATCAAAGTCTAAGAAAGATAAACCCAAAGTGCTCTTCCCAAGACAAATTGATGGCAGCAAGATTAACATCTGGGCTGTCACAAGTATAAAGAACAAAACAGTGCCAAGTGGCATTTTAAAAGTCTTGAAAGGCAGTTAAAATGCCAAGCAAAGATTGTTTAACTAGGGGGGGAAATGAATCCTCAGAAATGAAATTGAGATCACCCAAGTTGAAAAGAAAAGAAAAAGAATGAAAAGCTGAGAGACACTGCAAATGGTCATTCTCTACAGGAAATAGAAGGGTAACCCTCCAGGCTGAAAGAGAAGGGCAAGAGATGGTGGTTCAAAGCTACACAATAGCATGTAAATTTAGCCATATACATCATATACATAAGTATGACCTGCGTATCTCTTTCCACTTTCCAGAGGGAAGAATGCAGTCTTACCCGCATCTTTATAGCAGACCACCTGCTGTGATGCTCCCTTTCCGTTCCCCATAGCTAGTACATCACACAGATTTTCTACTAGATTATTTTTTTAATTTTTATTAGATATTTTCTTCATTTACATTTCAAATGCTATCCCGAAAGTCCCCTATAACCTCCCCTCGCTCTACTCCTCAACTCACCCACTTCTGCTTCCTGGCCCTAGCATTCCCCTGTACTGGGGAATAGAACCAAGGGCCTCTCCTTCCATTGATGGCCTACTAGGCTATCCTCTGCTACATATGCAACTAGAGACACGAGCTCTGTAGGTACTGGTTAGTTCATATTATTGTTCCTTCTATAGAGTTGCGGACCTCTTTAGCTCCTGGGGTACTTTCTCTAGCTTCTTCTTTGGAGGCCCTGTGTTCCATCCAATAGATGACTGTGAACACCCACTTCTATATTTGCCAGGCACTGGCATAGCCTCACAAGAGACAGCTCTATCAGGATCATGTCAGCAAAATCTTGCTGGCATATGCAATAGTGTCTAAGTTTGGTGGTTGTTTATGGAATGGATCCCCAGGTGAGTCAATCTCTGAATGGCCCTTCCTTCTGTCTCAGCTCCGAACTTTGTCTCTGTAACTCCCTCCATGGGTATTTTGTTCCACATTATAAGAAGGAACGAAGTATCACACTTTGGTCTTCCATGTTTTTCAAATTGTGTCTTGGGTATTCTAAGATTCTGGGATAATATCCTGAAGAAGCTCTCAGAAGATGGAAAGAACTCCCATGCTCATGGATAGGCAGGATTAATATAGTCAAAATGGATATCTTGCTGAAAGCAATCTACAGATTCAACGCAATCTCCATCAAAATTCCAAGTAAATTCTTCACAGAGTTAGAAAGGGCAATTTGAAAATTCATCTGGAATAACAACAACAACAACAAAAAAAAAAACCTAGAATAGCAAAAACTCTTCTCAACAATAAAAGAACCTCAGGAGGAATCACCATGCCTGACCTCAAGCTGTACTACAGAGCAATTGTGATAAGAACTACATGGTAATTGTTCAGTGGCAGACAGGTAGATCGATGGAATAGAACTGATGACCCAGAAATGAACCCACATACCTATGGTCACTTGATCTTTGACAAAGGAGCTAAAACCATCCAGTGGAAAAAAGACAGCATTTTCAACAAATGGTGCTGGCTCAACTGGCAGTTATGTAGAAGAATGTGAACTGATCCATTTTTATCTCCTTGTACAAAGCTCAAGTCTAAGTGGATCAAGAAACTCCACATAACACCAGAGACACTGAAACTTATAGAGAAGAAAGTAGGGAAAAGCCTAGAAGATATGGGCACAGGGGAAAAATTCCTGAATAGAACAGCAATGGCTTGTGCTGTAAGATTGAGAATCAACAAATGGGGCCTCATAAAATTACAAAGCTTCTGTAAGGAAAAAGACACTGTAAATAAGACAAAAAGATCACCAACAGATTGGGAAAGGATCTTTACCAATCCTAAATCTGATAAGGGACCAATATCCAATATATACAAAGAACTCAAGAAGCTGGACTCCAGAAAATCAAATAACCCCATTAAAAATGGGGTACAGAGCTAAACAAAGAATTCTCAACTAAGGAATACCTAAGGGCTGAGAAGCACCTGAAAAAATGTTCAACATCCTTAATCATCAGGGAAATGCAAATCAAAACAACCCTGAGATTCCACCTCACACCAGTCAGAATGGCTAAGATCAAAAACTCAGGTGACAGCAGATGCTGGTGAGGATGTGGAGAAAGTATATACAGCAAATTATTTTCTTAAGTTGATGGCCAAAACTTAAAGTGTTATTTTTCATGATTTCTAACCTTGCCAATTTACTTAATGTAGTTTGGTTGGATTTCTGTGAAAATTATCTTCCAGGGTAGTATTTGATTTTTCCTTTCTTGGGTTGGGGTAGGGGAGTAACTAACTTCACTACAATTAGTATGTATAGATCAGAATTTTATGAAAATGCAGTGTGCTACCAGTGTGATAATTTAAAAGCATTTAAATGAAAGACACATAGATAAGATTCAAGATTGTTACTGCTTTGATCACCGCAGCTTCTAGAACCTACTTTCTTTTCCTGATTTCAAAACAGAGGAAAAATAAAATTAAAAATCAGTGAAAAAAAAAAAAACAACAAAACAAAACAAACAAACAAGCCTAAATAAGAAAAGCTTATCCAAAAAGCACATACAGTCTGTATAACCAGTTGACATTAGACAAGGAAAGCAGTTGAGAAAGGGCTGTCATCATCCAACAGGTAGTATGAACATACAAGAGTATCCACACAGCAAACAAGGAATTAGGACACATGAAGATGGGAGTGTGAGCATTTGGTCTACAGTTAGGGCCACCTCCTTATGGCAGAACCTTCAGGATGTATCACCTAGCTAGAAAACCATAGGTCACTGGGAAATGGTACATAGGTTACAGCCTAGCTTCTTTCTGACCTATGAAGCTCTATATTGATGATGTGACCACCCACAAATCCCCACCCAGAGGCGGTACTCCTAAATCACAATTTCCTTGAATTCTGAGCTAAAATGTGTCTGTGTACCACATTACTCCTTGTCATTGACTAGGGCCACAACAAGGAAAAGAATTAACAGAGAAAACTTTAGTATCAAGAATTAGTGTCACTGCTTCAGTAAACCGGATCATGTCATGTATAAGCCTTCAACGCTGGCTTAAGTAAAGGTTATGAGAAGAGTGGCACTGTGGGCTGTAGAAACCATGGTCGGCTATAAGCGGAGTTTAGTGGATGGGACTGTAGAAAGCCAGAATGTGGATGTGACCTAACAAAGATGTTCATGAGGTTTCAGATGGGAACAGGTGATCTGCTGAGGACCAGACAAGAGACTATTTTTTGTGTTCTGAAACAATTTCTGCATATGTGGGGCTATGCGTTTGTCCTGACAATTTGTATTTAGTGTAAGTAGAAAGTTACTGACTGAGTTGTTAGGGTAAAAGAAATTTTAAGGTACCTTAACACTCAAGCTGTGGCATGTACAAAAGCAGAAATATCTCTAAATTCGAGACCAGCTGGCATGCTCAAGGAATAGATGCACATACTAAGCAAGGCCAATGATTTTTTTTATTACGTATTTTCCTCTATTACATATCCAATGCTATCCCAAAAGTCCCCCATACCCTCCCCCCACTCCCCTACCCACCCTTTCCCACTTTTTGGCCCTGGCATTCCCTTGTACTGGGGCATATAAAGTTTGCATGTGCAATGGGCCTCTCTTTCCAGTGATGGCCGACTAGGCCATCTTTTGATACATATGCAGCTAGAGTCAAGAGCTCCGGGGTACTGGTTAGTTCATAATGTTGTTCCACCTATAGTATTGCAGATCCCTTTAGCTCCTTGGCTACTTTCTCTAGCTCCTCCATTGGGAGCCCTGTGATCCCATTAGCTGACTGAGCATCCACTTCTGTGTTTGCTAGGCCCCGGCCTAGTCTCACAAGAGACAGCTATATCAGGGTCCTTTCAGCAAATGCTTGCTAGTGTATGCGATGGTGTCATCGTTTGGACGCTAATTATGAGATGAATCCCTGGATATGGCAGTCTCTGGATGGTCCATCCTTTTGTTTCAGCTCCAAACTTTGTCTCTGTACCTCCTTCCATGGGTGATTGTTTCCAATTCTAAGAAGGGGCAAAGTGTCCACACTTTGGTCTTCGTTCTTCTTCAGTTTCATGTGTTTTACAAATTGTGTCTTATATCTCGGGTATACTAAGTTTCTGGGCTAATATCCACTTATCAGTGAGTGCATATCTAATGACTTCCTTTGTGATTGGGTTACCTAACTAAGGATGATATCCTTCAGATACATCCCTTTGTCCAAGAATTCCATAAATTCATTGTTTTTAATAGCTGAGTAATACTCCATTGTGTAAATGTACCACATTTTCTGTATCCATTCTTCTGTTGAGGGACATCTGGGTTCTTTCCAGCTTCTGGCTATTATAAATAAGGCTGCTATGAACATAGTGGAGCATGTGTCCTTCTTACCAGTTGGAACATCTTCTGGATATATGCCCAGGAGAGGTATTGGAGGATCCTCTGGTAGTACTATGTCCAATTTTCGGAAGAACTGCCAGACTGATTTCCAGAGTGGTTGTACAACCTTGCAATCCCACCAAAAATGAAGGAGTGTTCCTCTTTCTCCACATCCTCGACAGCATCTGCTGTCACCTGAATTTTTGATCTTAGCCATTCTGACTGGTGTGAGATGGAATCTCAGGGTTGTTTTGATTTGCATTTCTCTGATGATTAAGGATGCTGAGCATTTTTTCAGATGCTTCTCAGCCATTCGGTATTCCACAGGTGAGAATTCTTTGTTTAGCTCTGAGCCACATTTTTTAATGGGGTTATTTGATTTTCTGGAGTCCACCTTCTTGAGTTCTTTATATATGTTGGATATTAGTCCCCTATCTGATTTAGGATAGGTAAAGATCCTTTTCAATCTGTAGGTGGCCTTTTTGTCTTATTGACGGTGTCTTTTGCCTTGCAGAACCTTTGCACTTTCATGAGTTCCCATTTGTCAATTCTCGATCTTACAGCACAAGCCATTGCTGTTCTATTCAGGAATTTTTCCCCTGTGCCCATATCTTCAAGGATTTTCCCCACTTTCTCCTCTATAAGTTTCAGTGTCTCTGGTTTTATTGAAGTTCCTTGATCCACTTAGATTTGACCTTAGTACAAGGAGATAGGAATGGATTGATTCTCGTTCTTCTACATGATAACCACCAGTTGTGCCAGGACCATTTGTTAAAAATGCTGTCTTTCTTCCACTGGATGGTTTTAGCTCCCTTGTCGAAGATCAAGTGACCATAGGTGTGTGGGTTCATTTCTGGGTCTTCAATTCTGTTCCATTGGTCTACTTGTCTGTCTCTATACCAGTACCATGCAGTTTTTATCACAATTGCTCTGTAGTAAAGCTTTAGGTCAGGCATGGTGACTCCACCAGAGGTTCTTTTATCCTTGAGAAGAGTTTTTCCTATCCTAGGTTTTTTGTCATTCCAGATGAATTTGCAGATTGCTCTTTCTAATTTGTTGAAGAATTCAGTTGGAATTTTGATGGGGATTGCATAGAATCTGTAGATTGCTTTTGGCACGATAGCCATTTTTACAATGGTGATCCTTCTAATCCATGAGCATGGGAGATCTTTCCATCTTCTGAGATCTTCTTTAATTTCTTTCTTCAGAGACTTGAAGTTCTTATCATACAGATCTTTCACTACCTTAGTTAGAGTCACGCCAAGATATTTTATATTATTTGTGACTACTGAGAAGGGTGTTGTTTCCCTAATTTCTTTTTCAGCCTGTTTATTCTTTGTGTAGAGAAAGGCCATTGACTTGTTTGAGTTAATTTTATATCCAGCTACTTCACCAAAGATGTTTATCAGGTTTAGGAGTTCTCTGGTGGAATTTTTAAGGTCACTTATATATACTATCATATCATCTGCAAAAAGTGAAATTTTGACTTCATCTTTTTCAATTTGTATCCCCTTGATCTCCTTTTGTTGTCCAATTGCTCTGGCTAGGACTTCAAGTACTATGTTGAAGAGGTAGGGAGAAAGTGGGCAGCCTTGTCTAGTCCCTGATTTTACTGGGATTGCTTCAAGCTTCTCACCATTTACTTTGATGTTGGCTACTGGCTTGCTGTAGATTGCTTTTATCATGGTTAGGTATGGGCCTTGAATTCCTGATCTTTCCAAGACTTTTATCATGAATGGGTGTTGGATCTTGTCAAATGCTTTTTCTGCATCTAACGAGATGATCATGTGGATTTTGACTTTGAGTTTGTTTATATAATGGATTACATTGATGGATTTTCATATATTAAACCATCCCTGCATCCCTGGAATAAAACCTACTTGGTAAGGATGGATGATTGATTTAATGTGTTCTTGGATTCAGTTAGCGAGAATTTTATTGAGTACTTTTGCATAGATATTCATAAGGGAAATTGGTCTGAAGTTCTCCATCTTTGTTGGATCTTTCTGTGGTTTAGGTATCAGAGTAATTGTGGCTTCATAGAATGAGTTGGGTAGAGTACCTTCTAATTCTATTTTGTGGAATAGTTTGTGCAGAACTGGAATTAGATCTTCTTTGAAGGTCTGATAGAACTCTGTACTAAACCCATCTGGTCCTGGGCTTTTTTTTTTTTTTTTTTTTTTTTTTTTTGGCTGGGATACTATTAATGACTGCTTCTATTTCTTTAGGGGATATGGGACTGTTTAGATCATTAACCTGATCCTGATTTAACTTTAGTACCTGGTATCTGTCTAGAAATTTGTCCACTTCATCCAGGTTTTCCAGTTTTGTTGAGTATAGTCTTTTGTAGAAGGATCTGATGGTGTTTTGGATTTCTTCAGGATCTGTTGTTATGTCTCCCTTTTCATTTCTGATTTTGTTAATTAGGATGCTTTCCCTGTGCCCTTTATTGAGTCTAGCTAAGGGTTTATCTATCTTGTTGATTTTCTCAAAGAACCAACTCCTCATTTGGTTATTTTTTGAATAGTTCTTCTTGTTTCCACTTGGTTGATTTCACCCCTGAGTTTGATTATTTCCTCCTCTTGGGTGAATTTTCTTCCTTTTTTTCTAGAGCATTTAGATGTGTTGTCAAGCTGCAATGTTTGTGCACAAACAAGTTGATTGTTGTGCCGATGTTCTCTATGGAATCTTCTTTACCTAAGATTCTCTCTTCCATCTCTTGTATTCTGTTGCTGATGCTTGCATCTATGGTTCCAGATTTCTTTCCTAGGGTTTCTATCTCCAGCGTTGCCTCACTTTAGGTTTTCTCTATTGTGTCTACTTCCCTTTTTATGTCTTGGATGGTTTTATTCAATTCCATCACTTGTTTTCTTACAATTCTTTAAGGATTTTTTGTGTTTCCTCTTTAAGATCTTCTACCTGTTTAGCTATGTTCTCCTGTATTTCTTTAAGTGAGTTATTAAAGTCCTTCTTGATGTCCTCTACCATCATCATGAGATATGCTTTTAAATCCGGGTCTTGCTTTTCCGGTGTGTTGGGGTGCCCAAGACTAGTTGGGGTGGGAGTGCTCCGTTCTGATGATGGTGAGTGGTCTTGATTTCTGTTAGTAGGATTCTTACGTTTGCCTTTCACCATCTGGTAATCTCTGAAGCTAGTTGTGTCTGGTTAGAGCTTGTTCCTCAGGTAACTCTGTTAGCCTCCATCAGCAGACCTGGGAGACTAGCTCTGTCCTTTGTTTCAGTGGTCAGAGTATTCTCTGCAGGCAAGCTCTCTTCTTGCATGGAAGGTGCCCAGATATCTGGTGTTCAAACCTGACTCCTGGCAGAGGTTGTGTTCCACTCACCAGAGGTCTTAAGATCCCGTGGAGAGTCCTGTGAGGACCTTGGGGTGTCCAGAAACTCTGTGCGCAAGGAACCCCAGTGCTGGAGTGTACTGGAAGGGACTTGTGCCCCTGATCAGGCTGGGTTATCTGTTTCCCTAGTTAATGCTGTCTCAGATACCACGCAATTGGATTGGAGCAGATGCTGTGTTCCACTCACCAGAGGTCTTAGGATCCTGAGGGGGATCCTGTGTGGGTCCTTGCACGTGTCCGGAGACTCCATGGGCAAGACACCCCTGTGCTTGGGTGGACCGGAAGGGACCTTTGCCCCTGTTCAAAGGTCAATGATTTTAACATGAGAATAAAACCCATAAATCTTTGAGAAGAGAAAAAGGAAATGGATCTTCATGACCATAAATGAAAGTTTAGACAGGACATAGAGGCAAGAGCAAGAAAAGGCAGGTAATGGGGACCTCATCACAGTCAAGACCCATGCTATGCCAGTAGATGTTATCAAGAGAAGACAAAAGCCTACGAAAGAGAAAGACACTGAAAACTCATTTATCTGATACAGGTGTGTCTGGTAATCAGAATATGTGTGACTCTGTTCCAATTCAATAGGAAAAACCCCAGGATCTTCCCTCAACTGGCCCTGGGAGTCAGATGCATGACTTTCTTAGAATATACACAATGCCATGAAACACGCCAAAAGATTTACCATCATTAGACATTTTAGAAATGTACATCAAAACTACTTTGAGATACTATATACAATTCCTAAAATGTGTAAAATTAAAGAAACTAACAAGATAGCAAAAATGTACACAAATCTTTCATATACTTATAGCAAGGTACAAATGTTTTTGATCTTATAAAAAGTAATTTCACAGTAATACAGTAATACACACACACACACACACACACACACACATATATATATATATATATATATATATATATATATATATATATATATGGATCCAAATATAAATATTCTTGACTACTACTAAGAATAGCCAAGAGACCAAAGAATGCAATTGTTATACCAAGTGACAAGACCATTATGCTATATATAAAATATGCAGTAATATTAAAGCATGCAGAGAATGAAGGGGTCACCATGCCATTGTTCTGATGAGCCTTAGAAACATCGCACTAAGAAAAGCCAATGACAAAATGTAATGTCTTGTATTATTTCATTAATATGAAATAGCATTGTAATGTCTTGTATTGTTCCATTAATACAAAAGAGCTGCAGCAGATAGACCCACAGGGAGAGAACAGACTGGTATTTCCGGAACATGGGAGAAGAGACAAAGAAGTGAATGCTTGGTAGTTTCCTGAGAGCTTTCGGTAGGTCAGTAGTGGGTAACCTGGGAGCTAAACATCCCCACACTTCTTGCTCTTTACTTCTCCAGAACATTCTGAGAAACTCATTTTCCTGTATTCTAATGTTTCCATCCCCAAATTTAAATTCTCATCATTTGCCGACCACTAAAGTACTTTTCAACTAGGTAGAAATAGTAATTAAGCAAAAATTTGGGTGTATTAAATACATGCCATTCTATTGTAACCTTGATATTATTAAATACCTTATGTACATTTTACTTCAATATAAATCATAAAACTCATATTGAGAACAAGTTCATTAAATTAATAGGACATCCTGTAACTAATACATTAGAGTGCCCAGGCTCAGAGGTTCTGCTTTATAATTATAATTATAATAAACCAAAGCTTTCGTTAGCACAAACTGATCCAAAAAATGTGTTTTCTTCCTAAGCACTGTTCTCTTGTGCTTGTGGGTTTAAACACAGTTCTGTTTTTATGGTTTCATTCTGTTTGTGGCCAACAATAAGCTTGGCAAAAATTCATGTACTTAAGTTCAAGGAGTTCTTGCTTTGTTCCACTTTGTTCTATCCTTATGTTAGATCGCAACTAATTCACTGAAAAGATGCAAAGGAAGACAAGCATTGGCTTCCAGTGTTGCATGTGTCAGTTTCTTCTTGTTATTACTGTTTCTTAGGCTAGTACAGCTTTATTTCTGTTTTCTACACCCTGCCTCTCTTCAGACTTCCAGCAAGCATATTTTTGTAATAATTTTTAAATGACAAAAATAACTGAGTGTGTGTTTTGCCAGTTTGGTAAAGCACAAATGCACAATAACATACCACAGCCTGTCAAGTTATGCAGATTTAACAGTGGCAATTACCTGTTGACAGATCCAAGGGCCTCTTAGAGCAAGACTAATGGAGATCTGCCCTTGGCAGTTTGATCGCTCTTCACTGAGGGATCTCAAATGCACTCGACCTGCATCAATTCAACCTTACAAAACCAATTTTGATGATGGTCTGTCAAGGTTAGAGTTGTCCCAGCAGGCAAAGAATTCTTGACACTTTCATGAATTTTCGTCCCATTTAATTGGAAAACAGAGTAGTTGCTTCCACCAACAGGTTATATTTTTTTTTAAATCAGGCCAAGTTTTTGGTGGATTAGTGGCCTGAAAACTAACGATCACCCCAAAACTGCTTGCTCTTAATCTTCCCAGGGACCTGCTTAGCATCTCTTTGCCATTCTTTTCTGTCTTCTTTAAATTACAAACTGTGCTGTATATCCTCCTCAAACCTCTGCATCACCACATAGACCTTCATTGCCTTCTTACCAGTCTCCATTCCAAGTATACAAACTGGAGAGAGAGCTGTGGCCTCTGGCATTCATCAAACCTTGAGCATGCCCATGTTGTCAAATAGCAATCCTCTTAAGTGTCTCTTACATTTTGTATCCTTGAGAACTGACTTACAGTGACAGTACACTGTATTTCATCTTTGCTTTCTTACTGTTCCCATTTAAAAAAAATATATTCTTTTTTGAAATCATTAAGCAATTAACTGGATACATTTGGGGTGTGAGATTATTATTATTGTTTGGTTGCTGGAATTGAATCTAGCATCCCATCCCATAGTAAGCAAGCAGTCTACTGTTGATCTATATCTTTAGCTACAAAATAGGAAATGGAAGTGAACAAATAAATACATGAAAGTATCTATAATCCTATTACTTCAATATTACTAGTGGGAATAGTAGCAGACCACTATGATGGAATGTCTTCATGGCAGTAAATGCTGTTCTCATCTATGTCCTTTTTAGGATGCCTGCAAGAGGCAAAGTCTACACAGATCATGGGATGCTGAGATGAAACATGCTGCCCACCTTCAGGCTACCCAAAGTCTAGGCAGAGAAAAGCAGAAAAGATGTATGAGTTGCTTCAGCTAAAGGCAGTTATGTCTAAATCTATAAATTCTTAGAGCCAGTATGTACTGTTGCATGATGAGCTACAAACTCTGTGTTTGACAGTGTTGAAATGTCACTTCCATCTTCCCCTCTTATCTGTCTGTCTATCTATCTATCTATCTATCTATCTATCTACCTATATATATATGTATATATATGTATGTATATATATATCATCTATGTGTCTCTCCCTGATCTGTAATTTGGAACATGAATGTCCCCTAGGGACCTAGTGTTTGCTGCAGTGGCAGTTCACCAATCTACTGAGAATTAGTAGATGTTTTAGGAAGTCGCCGAAAAGGCAGGTCATTGGTATGCCTTAGGGAAGTTCTGGGAGCACAGTATTTCCTCTCCTTAATTTTCTGGCTGACCTGAGGTGAGCAGTTTACTCTAATATGTGTTCCAGACCTTCATATACTGCTTTTTGGACTGAAACATTTAAATCTGAACCAAACTAAACGGTCATACTTTCTAAGGTGTTTATTTGAGGTGCAAACCACAATAAAGGAGTGAGTATAAATAGGTTGTATTAAGGATAACTACAAATCTTAGTTGTAATCATTTTTCTGCCAATATAAAACAACATAAAACAAACAAACAAACAAAATAGGAGTTTAGGAGGATCTATCATCTCATGGAACTCTGCAGTTTGTAAAGCAGCTGTATTTAGATGCACCCTCTTCTAGATTGAAACAAAGCTATGCTATATTTTATTCTCAGCACGGCCTATGCCATTGTTCACTCCATTGTCATTCTCAGTATCTCTTTGATAATTTTTTTTTAAAAAATCATTGACAACTTATGTTTACACGAGCCACATAACCAGTTTTCTCAAGATTGCAAGTACAAGACTACAAAACAGAGACTCTTCATTTAGGAGAAGCTGTGGTTATGCTGATCAGTGAGGAACTTTGGTAGCCTGGTAGATTGTCACTTCTTACATGTATAAAGTAATGGTAGGAGAAGACGTGGCTCCAAGTAACACCAGAGTGTGATCTTAAGAAAGATGAGTGAAAAGTCACTAGGCATGGTAGCAAACCCCTGGGAACTTAGAAATCAGAAGCAGAGCCAGAAAGGTTCTGAATCCTAGGCTATCCTGGCATACCCTATGAGAATCAATTTCTTTCTTTCTTATGGAGTTCATGTAGTTTTTGACTGTCTCAGATTTTTATATTAGTTTTGGTCTCAACAAAATTATGTGTCCAGTATAGAAACAGGCATCTAGAAACTGCTTCACTGAAAAACACTGACTCTTCCTGTGGTGGTTTGAATATGCTTGACCCACGGGAACTGGCACTTTTAGGAGGTGTGGCCTTATTGGAGGCAGTGTAACTTTGTTAGAGGAACTGTGTCATTGTGGAGGTGGGGCTTTGAGGTCTCATTCCTATACTCAAGTCTGGCTAGTGTAAGCCACACCCTTCTTCTGGCTGTGTGCAGAAGAAAATCTCCTTTTGGTTGCCTCTGGATCAAGCTGTAGAATTCTCAGATACTTCTCCAGCCCCATGTCTGCCTGCATGCTGCCATGCTTCCCACCATGATAATAATGGACTAAAGCTCTGAAACTATAAGCCAGTGCCAATTAAAATGTTCGCCTTTTTAAGAGATGCCTCCGTCAAGCTGTCTGCTCACAACAAGAAATACCTAAGACCCCTTTTGGGGGGTTAAGTGTTGGAAAGCAGGAGAAGTTGCTTTCATCTCTGCCTTCCTTGTGTGTGCCGCTTCCTTGGCTGAAATCCCACATTTATGTAACTGTCTTAAACCTACAGTCATCTTGCATTCCTGGCATAACAAAGACATGAAGGACACACCACCCATCAGGTGCAGGTAGTTTATCCATGAAGCCAAAGGTGCATCTAGTAATAAAGGGACCATCTCCTGAAAATGACCTTGTCTTTTTAAGCAATAGGAACTTCGCAGAATTGTGTTGCAGAACCATACCTGAAACAGAGAGCAATGAGGCCCTAACCAACAAGCACAATTCTAGCACCTGTTCTTTCTCTACTTAATCAATCCTGAAGATTGTGGCAGTAATTCATGGTAGATGAGGCTTAATGGGCCTTTTTATTACTAAAATCTTGATTTTCTGTAGTCCAGCCGTTATGTTTCTGTAGGAGAGGAAAATTTCATATGTGCAGAAAAACCACTGCAATTCTTGTATCTCACTTGAGATATGTCATGCAGGCTGCCATTGCTTTGGGGTGATGGCATGCTGAGAACCAAGACTTCATTGAAGTCATATGATACAATATGGACAAGTGCTTCCAGAAGTATACTGAATTCATTATGCATTTTACTTTCAATTAATTTGTGGTCATAGTGCTACTAAAATTTGATGAGTCCCTTAGTGATCACCAGTTGATAATGAGACTATCTGTGTCCTTTATTGGGGTTCCTAGTCTCATTAAAATGATAATTTAAGAAAGGATTAAAAAGAATCTAGAATAGCTATATTGTGTAAAATAAAAACACCCAGAGCAGGTGTACTGGCTGGTTTTATGTGTCAACTTGACACAAGCTGGAATTATCACAGAGAAAGGAGTTTCAGTTGAGGAAATGCCTCCATGAGATCCAGCTGTAAGGCATTTTCTCAATTAGTGATCAAGTGGGGAGAGCACCTCTGTGGGTGGTACCATCACTGGGCTGGTAGTCTTGGGTTCTATAAGAAAGCAATTTGAGCAAGCCAGTATAAAACATCCCCCCACGGTCTCTGTATCAGTTCCTGCTTCCTGACCTGCTTGAGTTCCAGTCCTGACTTCCTTTGGTGATGAACAGTGCTTTGGAAGTGTAAACTGAATACACCCTTTCCTCTCCAACTCACTGCTTGGTACTGATGCTTTGTCCAGGAATAGAAACCCTGACCAAGACAGCAGGCAAGTGGCACATCTCAGCAGGTGCCTGGAATAGACAGGGTGTTGGGGTGAAAGTCATGCCATTTGAGTTACCACTGTAGAGGTAAGACACATGGTTGCAGACAGCCACTTAGCAGGGAATGGAGATTAAAGAAAGAGTAAGGAAGCCCAAAGTACTGGGAAAAAATATCTCTCCTAGGCATATATCCAGAAGATGTTCCAACCGGTAAGAAGGACACATGCTCGACTATGTTCATAGTAGCCTTATTTATAATAGCCTGAAGCTGGAAAGAACCCAGATGCCCCTCATCAGAGGAATGGATACAGAAAATGTGATACATTTACACAATGGAGTACTACTCAGCTATTAAAAAGAATAAATTTATGAAATTCCTAGGCAAATGGATGGACCTGGAGGGCGTCATCCTAAGTGAGGTAAGCCAATCACAAAAGAATTCACATGATATGTACTCACTGATAAGTGGATATTAGCCCAGAAACTTAGAATACCAAAGATATAAGATACAATTTACAAAACACATAAAACTCAAAAAGAACGAAGACCAAACAAAGTGTGGACACTTTGCCCCTTCTTAGAATTGGGAACAAAACACCCATGGAAGGAGTTACAGAGACAAAGTTTGGAGCTGAGACAAAAGGATGGACCATCTAGAGACTGCCATACCCGGGGATCCATCCCATAATCAGCCTCCAAACGCTGACACCATTGCATAGACTAGCAAGATTTTGCTGAAAGGACCCTGATATAGCTGTCTCTTGTGAGGCTATGCCTGGGCCTAACAAACACAGAAGTGGATGCTCACAGTCAGCTATTGGATGGATCACAGGGCCCCTAATGGAGGAGCTAGAGAAAGTACCCAAGGAGCTAAAGGGATCTGCAACCCTATAGGTTGAACAACAATATGAAGTAACCAGTACCCCCCCGAGCTCATGTCTCTAGCTGCATATGTATCAGAAGATGGCCTAGTCAGCCATCAGTGGTAAGAGAGGCCCCTTGGTATTGCAAACTTTATATGCCTCAGTACAGGGGAACGCCAGGGCCAAGAAGTGGGAGTTGGTGGGTAGAAAGGGGGGGAGGGTATGGGGTAGTTTTGGGATAGCATTGGAAATGTAAATGAAGAAAATACCTAATAAATAGTAATAATAATAAATGTATACTTATATTCTGACAAGCCTCTAGGGGAGAAAAAGTAATAAATATAAAGGAAAAATTGGGCAGACTAAACCCAAACTCAGAATGTCTCCTAAGGAAGACACTGGGAGAACAGGAGTTCTGGAAAGAAAAAGTAAAATACCTCATCAATGTAATGTTTATTTTACCTAACTCTTTAGCATGGCTTAAAATGAACCTGACTTCTTAGGTATGGTCCCTAGGACAGGCCTAATTAGTAAGTTAGCTTTCCACCCAAGCCAGTGATTCCATTCTCTTGATCAGTAGAATGCTTCCTGTAATAACTCTTTAAGATTGTGCTAGCAAGCATTCAGAAAGTCTCAGTATTGACTTACTGCCAAGGACCAGCCCAGCTCAGTCATTCTGTCCTGAGGTCTAGGGAATTTTTGGGTCACATAGTACATTGACCAGGGAAGATTTTCACAGTAGAGGGTTGAAAATGCTACCCTTAGAGAATGCTGACATCACATTCTGAAAGCCCCTCCTACCAAGGTATGAAAGACTGGTGGAGTGCTAGTCGAGCACCAGACAATGGCCAAATCTGCCGTTATAGTATTCCTTTCTTTATCTTCCTAGGATGAGACACACATCCATTCATCTCATCTAATCAAAAAAGGAAGAATGCTGATCATTCCAGGATCTTTAAAAACATTGACAATTATAAAACTTCATGCATACTCCATTTCCTGAAACTGCCAACAAGTGACTGGGATATGACCTTCCTCTGGGTGATTGCTGTGAATAAGGGCAATTTAAGATGAAAGTGCCTCCACCCAGAATGTCTAGCAGCTTTTATTGAATAGAGTCAGGTATTCATAGGCTGGGGGAGGAAGTCATTGAAATGGATTACTGGCAATGAAGGAGTTTATTACATGACTTATTAATGTAGATTAAATTTGTAAGTGATTTCTCACACAGAGCATTGAAATGTGTCAGTTAAATGCATTACAGATAGCCTCATAGGCACTGAAATCTGTTGGCATCACATTAGGGAAATAATATTCAGTACTTCCTCTTGGAACAATTTTACCAAGTCTGTCCAAATTTGAGTTCTCTAGTTCTTCCCTTTCTGTATAGTTTATGGTTTCAGGCTTGTTCATGGGCTGTCTCTTGTATCTATGTGTCCTGCCTCTAGTCCGTGTGTCTGTCCCTATGCTTACCTGACATCGGAGTCCTTATTTCTGTCTCTGAGTCATCCTTATAAGGGCTTTGCTCTGTGCTTATGGAACAGGGTATTCTGTGGAAATATTCAAAAGAATCTCTCAAGGGAATAAATTATTTATTTCAACTAACCTCAGCTGACCTCAAAGACCTCAATACTACAAACAGGTCATATCAGTTACTATGCATAAATTGTTTTCTACATTTATGATAGATGCTTTTTTAAGACTGTTTTGACCTATTTACAATAAAAATGATTACTGTAGCATACATACATACATACATACATACATACATACATACATTTTTGCATATATGTACATGTATTGGTAGCTACATAAGGGGTATGAAATAATACATAGTATACAATTAAGGCTATGCATTAATTTAGTTAGCAAAAGTTGATTACACCTAAAATCCAAGACAAGTAAGTTTAGCTGTTGCATTGTTCTCTTAAACATGGGTAAAATAAATGAGCCGAATGCACAGCAGGGTATCAGGCTAAGTCTTAATATATACCAACGTGTATTATTAGTCAGTGAGGTCCAGCAAAGGTTCTAGTCTCTTAGATGTAAGAGATAGTTTTAAAAAAATTGTCTACCACAGTCATTAATGCCATGAAGAACAGAGAGACAACAGCATGAAGAGTTGACGCTTCAGCCTCAGAAACAGACAGCATAGTAGGGGCTCTGAAGGAAAGAATCAGAGCCCAGTGAAAGTAGTAGTCTATCCTTAATAGCTTCCTAAAGATGTGAGATGCTTTACAACAATATCTTGCAGCCATGCTCTCTGACACTCAGGTAGTACTCCCTTGAATATTCCTCACTCCCCAGGTGAGAAACCCTAGTCCCTGGGGAGGTCTGTTAGCAGGTACCTGGCATCATCTCTGAAAGAAGGTTGTCATGGATACTGTGGCCAGGACAGAGGCTGGACTGACATTGCATTTGTACAGATAGTAAGCATGTGCAAGGGCACAAGTTATTATTTGTCATATAACTTATTCTTTTAAAGTTAGAACTGGCCAAACAATCCCCATTAAATCCTGATCACTCATCACCATGTCTAAACATAATGTGGTGACCCCAACCGTCCCACAATATTGTGATGTGGCCTGTTTGCTTCTGAGAATACACACTTCCATTTTCAAAAAATATAAAATAAAACAGTGCTCATCATAAATTCTTTCATCCATGATACCAAAATTTTGGGCACAAATAAGACTGACTTTCCCAATCCATGCTTTATGAAAGAGTCATGATATCTGTCTGACCTGCACAGACCACCTATACTTCTATCCATATTTGCTTACACTTCAGACCACCTTTAATTCTATCTCATCAATACCCTTAAAGCAAAAGCTAGCTTGGAAGCACCAATATCCTAAGGTTTATTTTTATTTATTTATTTTTATTAGATATTTTCTTTATATACATTTCAAATGCTATCCCAAAAGTTCCCTATACCCTCGTTCCGCCCTGCTCCCCTAACCACCCACTCCTGCTTCTTGGCCCTGGCATTCCCCTGTATTGGGGCATATGAAGTTTGCATTACCAAGGGGCCTCTCTTCCCAGTGATGGCTGAATAGGCCATCTTCTGCTACAGATGCAGCTAGAGATATGAGCTCTGGGGGTACTGGTTAGTTCATATTGTTGTTCCACCTATAGGGTTGCAGACCCCTTTAGCTCCTTGAGTGCTTTCTCTAGCTTCTCCATTGGGGGCCCTGTGTTCCATCTTATAGATGACTGTGAGCATCCACTTCTGTATTTGCCAGGCACTGGCATAGCCTCATAGGAGACAGCTATAACAGGGTCCCTTCAGCAAAATCTTTCTGGCATTGTGCAATAGTGTCTGGGTTTGGTGGCTGATTATCAGAAGGATCCCCAGGTGGGGTAGACTCTGGATAGTCCATCCGTTCATCTTAGCTCCAAACTTTGTCTCTGTAAGGATTGCAAGCTTGTACAACCTCTGGAAGTCAGTCTGGAGGTTCCTCAGAAAATTGGACATAATACTACTGGAAAATCCAGCAATACCTCTCCTGGGCATATACCCAGAAGAAGTTCCAACTGGTAATAAGAACACATGCTCCACTATGTTCATAGCAGCCCTATTTATAATAGGCAGAAGCTGGAAAGAACCCAGATGTCCCTCAACAGAAGAATTGATACAGAAAATGTGGTACATTTACACAATGGAGTACTACTCAGCAATTAAAAACAACGGATTTATGAAATTCTTGGACAAATGGATGTACCTGGAGTATATCATCCTTAGTGAGGTAACCCAATCACAAAAGAAGTCATTAGATATGCACTCACTGATAAGTGGATAGTAGCCCAGAAACATAGAAGACCCAAGATACAATTTGCAAAACAAAAGAAAATCAAGAAGCAGGAAGACCAATGGGTGGATACTTCATTCCTCCTTAGAATAGGAAACAAAATATCCTAAGGTTTATGTGCATTTTGAATTATACTGTCTATGCAAAACTCTTTAGGGACAGGGATTGACTTTCTGGGTAGGAAGTGTAGGTAAGCCTGGTTTGGTGACACTATATTTGAAGGATATACTCAAGTCTGGTCACCAATTGGGAAGGACTCAATACTAAGGTTTGGGAGCACTGGTAATCAATCCGTGTTAAGCCACACCTCCTAAGATGTGGCTTCACAGATCAGACCAACCTGAAATCTTTCTTCCTCCAAGGCCTTCTAAGGGAGTTGTCAGGGCATCTTCTGTGATATTTTCCTTGCTCTTGCTGCTTAGGATCAGAAGCAACATAACTGAAGCAGATAGCTTTGGACAACTTATTAACTATGTCAGTTGCCTTGTATGGGACCCATCCATTCCCTTGGAAACCTAGCTATAACTAATAGCTATAGTTGGACTAGCTATAACTAATAGCTGTAGTTGGGCTGTCACTTGAAGGACAATTGAGCTCTATGCCTCCCTGTTGAGCCACTTCTGTTCTTCCTCCTGGTTTTATCTAAGACAACAGTTCTAACTCCTCTCACATGTATTTGCTGCTATAAACTTATCTGTACTGGCTAGTTTTGTGTCAACTTGACACAGCTGGGGTTATCACAGAGAAAGGAGCTTCAGTTGAGGAAATGCCTCCATGAGATCCAACTCTAAGGCATTTTCTCAATTAGTGATCAAGGGGGAAAGGCCCCTTGTGGGTGGGACCATCTCTGGGCTGGTAGTCTTGGGTTCTATAAGAGAGCAGGCTGAGCAAGCCAGGAGAGGCAAGCCAGTAAAGAACATCCCTCCATGGCCTCTGCATCAGCTCCTGCTCCCTGACCTGTTTGAATTCCAGTCCTGACTTCCTTTGGTGATGAACAGCAGCATGGAAGTGTAAGCCAAATAAACCCTTTCCTCCCCAACTTGCTTCTTGGTCATGATGTTTGTGCAGGAATAGAAACCCTGACTAAGACACTTATCTAAAACAAGAATTCTTTCAAATTAACATTATTTAGATACTCTAGTCTTTATATTGTCTTCTTAGCAGCTATTCTGATGCTTGGCTTTATGACATCACTCACACATTTATCCTCCCTTGCCCAAATCTTATCCAAGTCCTATTAATGTTAACTCAGCGCTACTCTTACCTGCTGGTACAGTATTCCTAACAGGCAAATGCACTCTATAAGTTAATCCTACCCTGACCCCACTCATACCACAAGCAGCTGTTGCCCTATGTTCTGCCTAGTGAAAATTGCCATGTATCTTATTTGCCTTTTTAAGGAGGATAAAGGAAGGCCAGATGTCCCTTTGCATGTGATACAATGAGCCAGCTGACCTCTAGTTTTCATATAATCCCATTTGTCTGCTCAGTGGCATCCCTCCAGTGTAGTGAGAGTGGACAACTCCTAAGGATCAACTGGAAAGGATGAAAGAGACAAGGCATGAGTTCCTAGAAAATCTCATCTAACTCATGCAAAATTGTGAGCATTCCTCCCCTTTCTTAGACCATCACTCCTCTGATTTGCTTTGAATCATAGCAATGATTCTCTCTGTAATTTTCATATGATAAAGGGTTGAGAAATTGATGGGAAAGTTATCCTCCCACGATTCCTACTGTGGTCCAAGAATAAAAGCCTCCTTCATCACTCGGCCCCTCAACTGATGACATGTCTTATCATTTGTACTAAAATTCTAAGATGTAAAAAAGGCCTCGTTTTGGGTGAACTGCTAATATTTTATCCTAATAATACAGATTTGTACTGGAGGAAAATTTATTTTGCCCTTTCTTTTCAGACCTGTTCACTTAGAGGGTATAAATTACAGAACAAGAGAAAAACAAACAGTAATGTCTCAATACCTTGGATTAGTCAAGGTTTTCTAAAGGAGTGGAACTGTATGTATGTATGTACATACATACATACATACATGCATAGACACTGCGTACCTGTGTGATTTATTATAGCAAAGAAAAATGCATGGCTATGTACATCAATTAGTGGTTAATCAAGAAAAGTACAGGAAACAGAGTGAAGTTTGCCAAGCAGGTCTAAGCTTGTCATTGATAAGCATGTCAGAGAGCTAGCATCCTTCTGAAACAAGGTGGCACAGTCTCACGGAGGGGATAGCCATAGATGTCACTTAGAAAAGAAGAACTTTTTCTTTTTGTTCTGTGTCTGGTTGTTTTTCAAAATAATCAGTTCAAAATTAGCCTTATGCCAAAAAAGCCTATCTTGGGCTGATGGTATCTGGTCTCTTGAATTACCTCTTGTAGTTTGTCATTAGACAACCATCTTCAGGAAGAATGACTGGAACAGTTTTCTCAGTCACTCCAAAGAAACAAGGGGCCTAGCAGCAAGGGATGAAGGGAGAGAGTATATACTAAATGTGTATTAAGTGATGGATTAATAAACAAAGCTGTCTCTGCTTTGTTGGTACTTTCATATTTACAAGGTTTGTTTTGAATGCTGGCTTTTACTCATAAACAAAAAAGATGACATGTTTTGCTTTTTAATACTCTCTATTCAAAAGTGGATATTATACTAGTGATTAGCTCAAGGAATTGCAACAGAATTAATGTCAGTCTTCACAAAATTCTGACCTTCTCTTATGGGCTTCATCTCCATCATGACACACGAAACTTACTGCTAATAGTATGTGTGTGTTTGTCATGCTTTCTTTAAGCATGTGTCTGTCTTTACAACAGCCTGAGCACTAGAATGGCTCCTGCTATAACCATAAGATTCCTCTTTACTTCCTCTCATCCTCTCAGCTTCTCGGTTAGACCAAGGTAGTGCTTCCCTGTTTACCGCAGGAATCCCACAAGAACAACATACAAAGTGACTGGAAGTATATCATATGGAATTTTGTGTCCAGTTTAAGGGCACATCTTACTCCTCATTAAATGAAGTAACTTTCCCAGTGGAAAGGGCATTTGTCTTCTTTCTAAGGCTTTGCCTACAACCTAACGTGGGGCTTGAGCAAAGCAATTGGTTTCTGTTACAAATTTGAGTCACTTCACTTCAAGGAATCCTAATGAAGCTATTCTTTGAGCCCAGTGTTCTCTTGTTTCTTTTATGAATTCACTTTGTACTAAAGAGGAAAAAAAATCAAGGGAAATGCCTACATTCAAAAAAGAAGGCTTGGAGCCTGAGCCTCGACATACTGAAAGGGAGCTAGTGACCACCACTCAAGGTTAATCTCTAACAGGTCTCCCAACTCCTTTAGCACAATTATTTGAATTAACACAAGAAACAGGTTTGGTAAAATTTATTGATTTTCATGGTCAAAGCAATTAAATGTTTAGCCAACTACTTTATATGAGTTTCAAGTCAAAATGCCCTAGTTGTTATTCTGACAGCCACAAACATCTGTGCTCAGTACATTTTACTTTACCATATGATTTTATCCTTTTCATACCAGGCAACGGACTGGTAAGAAAAAGGTGTAAAGTTAATAAAAACCATGTGAGACTTCATACTGTCCACGGTGATTAACTGACCACCAGTAGAAAACCTCTGATCCAGATCAATTCTTTTGAAACTACACTTCAATGAATTAATTGAGTCAATTATTTTTAAAGAACTTTCTCCTAATAGGTTATAGAATTTGTTAATGTTTATTATGGGAATAAGGTCTACTTCCTTTGCCCATATCCATGGGCATTGGTATGAATATGATGCACTTCTGTTGCGGGGGCAGGGGGAGTTCAATTGATCTTAATTATCAAAGTGTCTTTCTGAAGATTAAATTACTTTGATGGACAACAAGTTTCCAAAGATTGACTTCAATTCCAGATATCCCATGATTACTTTAATATTGCAATTAAGGGGTTCAATTTGTTTTCATTAAACCTCTTACCAGGTTTTGAATGACCAAAGTCAATTACTCAAACTTTAGCCTGTGCATCTATGGAGAAAAAATACTCATGAATATTTGGAAGAGAAGTCTTTTTGCCATCTATCTAGATGCCAGTTTGAGAAATTTTCAGTTAAGCTACAAAGAATAAGCCTTGAGAAGGGCAAACATGTAATTTGTTTTCATAAACGAGCCACTTTAAGACTGAAGGGGATACTGTTAATAACTCAGGATAATGGACAAAGATGATGACCCAAGACATCCTGAAATTTACCATCACACCAGCCATCTCTTCTATGAAGTTTTCAGGCTAAAGTCCAAGTTAAAGAAAATAAATGATGTAAGAATTTTCTATGACCATGATAAATGACAGGTGATGAAAACTTAATAATAAATCAATTTGAACAGCAAACTTAATAGTAAATCTCAGAATATTGGGAAACAGGAACTGGAGAATTGGCCCAAAAAAGAGCACTTATTGCTCTTGCTGACCTGGATTTAGTTTCCAGAGTCTATTTTGGGGGGCTCACAACCACCCACAATTCCAAATCCAGGAGATCCAACAATTCAGATCACCTGGGTCACACATTTTATTCATAAATGCTGAGAAAAGTGTTTATATGAGTTTCCATGATACATGAACTCTTAGAAAACTGTGTGTTATTAATAATTTGCAAAAAAGAACATACAGTGTTTTTATGATGGTATGTCAAGTGCTGAGATAAGATTGAAGATCCCACAGGATTCAGTGTAGTCTAAGTCAAAAGACATGGCAGCAGAAGTAAAAGAAAGACAACAGAAATCCCAATGATTTCATTGCAGGAAATACTTTTTTATTTTTTATTTTTATTAGACATTTTCTTTATTCACATTTCAAATGTTATCCCCTTTCCTGATTTCTCCTCAGAAAAGCCTCTAACCCCTCCCTCCTCCCCCTGCTCACCAAACAACCAGCCCCCCACTCCTGGCCCTGGCATTCCCCTTCAAAGGACAAAGGGCCTCTTCTCCCATAGATGACCAACAAGGCCATCCTCTGCTACATATGCAGCTGGAGCCATGAGTCCCTCCATGTGTAATCTTTGGTTGGTGGTTTAGTCCCTGGGAGCTCTGGGGGTACTGCTTGGTTAATATTGTTGTTCTTCCTATGGGACTGCAAACCCTTTCAGCTCCTTAGGTCCTTTCTCTCACTCCTCCATTGGGGACCCTGTGCTCATTCCAATGGTTGGTTGAGAGCATTCACTTCTGTATTTGTCAGGCACTGGTAGAGCCTCTCAGGAGACAGCTATATCAGGTTTCTGTCAGAAGCACTTGTTGGCATCCACAATAGTGTTTAGGTTTGATGACTGTATATGGGATGGATCCCCAAGTGGGGAAGTCGCTGGATGACCTTTCCTTTTATATCTGCTCCACACTTTGTCTCTACGACTTTTTCCATGTGTACTTTGTTCCCCCTTCTAAGAAGGACCAAAGTATCTACTCTTTGGTCTTCTTTCTTCTAGAGATTCATGTGGTTTGTGAATTGTATGTTGGGTATTCCAAGCTTTTGGGATAATATCCACTTATCAGTGAGTGCATTCCATGTGTGTTCTTTTGTGATTAGGTTATCTAACTCAGGATGATATTTTCTACTTCCATCCATTTTCCTAAGAATTTCATGAATTCATTGTTTTTAATAGCTGAGTAGTACTCCATTGTGTAAATGTACCACATTTTCTGTATCCATTCCTCTGTTGAGAGACATCTGGGTTCTTTCTAGCATCTGGATATTACAAATAAGGCTGCTATGAACATAGTGGAGCATTTGTCCTTACTACATGTTGGAAATATTTTAAAAGACTATATCAAGAACAAAAAGAATAAGTAATCATAGAAGCCAGTAGACTACTAACTTTAGGTACTAACTTCGGTCTTTCTCTGGAGGTTGTAAACCTTCATTAGACTTTGGCATGTTTTATTTTAACATGATTTACACAAAAGGTGATCAGGCAAATGTGATGAATTATGTTCTTTTAGACCCTAGTATACATAGCCTCAGCTATACTGTAATGATCACATAAAAATGAGTCCTTTCAGTTTTGCTTCTCTTCCCCTCCCCTCCCATCCCCTCTTACACAGGAGAGAAGGCTCACATTTTAGTAATTAAAGTTTTCTTACTTTTTGGTGTGGGGCTCAGAAAACCATGCACCATAGACATGGGACTTGGGCTAAAAGAGACAAAAGGCTTTCCTCCCTTTCCCTCCCCTCCTCTCCTGTCCCTTCCCCTTCCTTCTATGATATCTTTTGATCATTATCTCTGTTTGTTTCTTTGTTTTTGTATTTCTGGGCATCAAACAACGGTCTTGAAAAATCAAGTGCATGCTCTTTTGAACAGCACTCTCATCCCCTTTCTCATTTTTACTCTGTAAACTAAAACATTTACACTGGAAAGTCAACACAGAAACAACTCTGTATGGGACATGGCCATGCCTGCAGTGTAAAAAGCAATTTTCAGAATATTGACTTGAGATTCCAGTCACATATTGTGGGCCCTCAATATGTGATGAAAATTTCTACTGCTAAATTGCAACTGAAATTTAATACATACTGAGAGGCTCTATATAATGAATTTTGAATGTCAATTTTATGAGTCAATTTTATGCAGTATATCACATGAATTTTTAAATTGCCCTTTAGGTCGATCAAAAAATACCCCCCGAAAAAAAGCACCTTTCAAACTTAATATTATATATCATGGACTCCACAGATCATTCATTGTATTTAACAAATGAGCTATGATTTTTTAAGTCACCATTAAGTTCACAGAGATCACAAAGACCTAAAGGATGGACACTGACCATACTAAAACTATGGTCTATTGACTGACAAAGCAACCATTTTAAAATATAGCTGAGCTGTTTTACTATTTAATTAAAAGTGACATTGCAACTCAAGGGAAAAGTCACATTACTTGTAAAATTGCACCTTGATAAATGTTTAGTTAAAGGGGGAAAAGTTAAAAACATTGTAATTTTATATAAGCTTTTTAAAGTAATAATAAAGCTTATCTGAGATGATATGTGACAGGCATGGCCTTTTGTCTCTTTTAGCCCACGTCCCATGTCAGTAGTCTATGGTGCGTGGTTTTCTGAGACCCACACCAAAAAGTAAGAAAACTTTAATTACTAAAGTGTGAGGCTTCTCTCCTGTGTTCTTGGAGCAACCTCCTCTGGATATGTCTTGCTTTTCTTTGCTTTTTCCCCCTGCTTGCCTTTGTCCCCCCCTCCCCAATCTCCCCTCTCCTTCCTTTTATTTTATTTTTTAACTAAATATTAAAAAATTTATTGGTGTTTAGTAATGATAAAATCTTTAAGAAAGATAAATTAGGGAAGGCTGAACAACCATAAGTTTTCTTCTTCTTCTTCTTCTTCTTCTTCTTCTTCTTCTTCTTCTTCTTCTTCTTCTTCTTCTTCTTCTTCTTCTTCTTCTTCTTCTTTCTCTCTCTCTCTCTCTCTCTCTCTCTCTCTCTCTCTCTCTCTCTCTCTCTCTCTCTCTCCACTCCAGATTTTATTCCCCTCCTAGTCCACCCTCCAACTGTTCCAAGTCCCATATCTCCCGACACCCCTTGTCTCCAAGAGGATGTCCCCAACCCCTACCCCTCATCCTTCCAGAGCTCTAAATTCCCTAGGGCCTCCAGTCTCCTGAGGGTTAGGTGCATCATCTCTGAATGAACACAGACCCAGAAGTCCTCTGCTGTATATGTGCTGGGGGACCTCATATCAGCTGGTCTATGCTGCCTGGTTGGTGGCACAGTGTTTGAGAGATCTTGGGGGTCCAGGTTAATTGAGACTGTTGGCCTGGCTTACCATCTTCCACCACTACACCCCCATCTTCCCTTTCCTCTTCCTGCCCTTCCTTTTGTTTTCTTTTATCTTTTTCTATTGCTGGACTTGCCTCCCCTCCCCATGCCCCCATACCCTGATCTCCCCTTTCCTCTTCCTGCCCTTCCTCTTTATTCTCTTTCTGTTTTCTTGAATATTTTATTTATTTTTCATTTCAAATGTTATCCCCTTCCTGATTTGCCCCCAGAAACCCCCTGTCCCATGCCCCCTTCTCTTACTTCAATGAGGGTGTGCCTCCACTCACCCACTCACTCCTCCCTCACATTCTCCTGCATTGGGACATCTAGCCTTCACTGGACCAAAGGCTTCTTCTCTCACTGAGGCCCAACAAGGCCATCTGCTACATATACAGTTCTGCTATGTATACAGCTGGAGCCATGGATCCCTCCATGTGTACTCCTTGGTTGGTGATTTAGATCCTGGGAGCTCTGGTTAGTTGACAATGTTATTCTTCCTATGGGGTTGCAAACCCCTTCAGCTCCTTCACTCCTTTCTCTAACTCCTCCATTGGGGACCCCATGATCAGTTCAATGGTTGGCTGTGAGCAACTGCCTCTGTATTTGTCAGGTTCTGGCAGAGCCTCTCACGAGTCAGCTATATCAGGCTCCTGCCGGTGTACTCTTCTTGGTATCCACAATAGTGTCTGCGTTTGGTATCTATATATGGGATGGATTCCTAGGTGGGGCAGCCTCTGATGGCCTTTTCTCCAGTCTCTGCTCCACACGTTGTTGTCTCCACATTTGCTCCCATGAGTATTTTGTTACCCCTTCTAAAAAGGATGGAAGCACCCACACTTTGGTCTTTCTTCTTCTTGAGCTTCATGTGGTCTGTGAATTGTATCTTGGGTATTCCAAGCTTTTGAGATAATATCCACTTATCACTGAGTGCATACTATGTGTGGTTTTTTGGAATTGGGTTACCTCACACAGGATGATATTTTCTATTTCCATCCATTTGCCTAAGAACTTCATGAATTCATCTTTTTAATACCTGAGTAGTACTCCATTGTATAAATGTCCCACATTTTCTGTATTCATTCCTCTGTTGAAGGATAACATATAACAAGGACACAGACTCCACTATGTTCACAGCTGCCTTATTTATAATAGCCAGAAGTTGGAAAGAACCCAGATGTCCCTCAACAGAGGAATTGGTACAGAAAATATGGTAAACTTATTATTTTTCTATTGCTAGACAGTGATAATTTGGATCTGCTTCAAGAAATCAACTCTATGCTCAGAGTACACACATCCATCTCACATGTAAGAAGATGCAAGATACAACTTGCCAAACGCATGAAATTCATGAAGAACGAAGACCAAAGTGTGGACACTTTACCCTTTCTTAGAAATGGGAACAAAACACCCATGGAAGGAGTTACAGAGACAAAATTTGGAGCTGTGATGAAAGGATGGACCATCGAGTGATTGCCATATGCAGGGATCCATCCCATAATCAGCTTCCAAATGCTGACACCATTGCATACACTAGCAAGATTTTGCTGAAAGGACCCAGATATAGCTCTCTCTTGTGAGACTATGCCGGGGCCTAGCAAACACAGAAGTGGATGATCACAGTCAGCTATTGGATGGGTCACACGGCCCCCAATGGAGGAGCTAGAGAAATTACCCAAGGAGCTAAAGGGAACTGCAACCCTATAGGTGGAACAACAATATGAACTAACCAGTACCTGGGAGCTCTTGTCTTTAGCTGCATATGTATCAAAAGATGGCCTAGTCGGCCATCACTGCAAAGAGAGGCCCATTGGACTTGCAAACTTTATATGCCCCAGTACAGGGGAACGCTAGGGCCAAAAAGGGGGAGTGGGTGGGTAGGGGATTGGGGGGGTGGGTATGGGGGACCTTTGGGATAGCATTGAAAATGTAAACGAGGAAAATACCTAATTAAAAAAAAAAAGAAGATGCAGTTGTTTAATGTGAGGCATTTCTGGTGGAGGAAGATAGCTTGTGCTGTTTTGACATTTTCTTTTGTTCCTCTGTGAGTCTTCCTTTTCACGGGCCTTCCACATCACCACATCACTCCAACAGTACCTTCTTTTTTTCATCTATTTGATTTCCCAGAAAATAATAAATAAATAAAATCTCTTTGAAACAACCCTTTCTGTTGTGTTTGGCCAGCAGATCATAGCCTGGGTTTTAGCCTGGAAAGGCATTTTGGAAACCTGGAAGAGAAGAGGGGCTAGGCGGCGAGAGAAAGAAATGTAGCTAAGACAGGCATTTTGATCAACAAAGTGGCAGGTTCCAACAGTGGGCATGACAAAATGATTGAGCGGGAAGCTCCACCCCTGAACAAACAAGTTTCAGGCTAGAAAAAAAGAGACTACACCCTTCACATCTTTCAAGTCATCTGGATACTCTTGACATTTTCTCCTCTAGTCAATGCTATGATCTAATGATCTCAGACAAACCTTGAATATTTTCATAATTTATATAGGATTTTTTTTCTCTCTTACTTCTCTTTGTATTTTCTTGATGGTATCTGCTATTCTCAACACTCTTTTTCACAAATAATGAGTTCCAGAGTCCAGAGTCACCTACAGTGGATTCGGTGTTAATTTCCACACTTGTCACCATACTGTTGTCCAAAAGGAATACTGTCAGTGTTCACAGCTGAATCTAGACCTCTTTTGTTTTATTCCTATATTATATGAGAGTACACTGGTTTTCTTTTTTCCCCCATATTTTTAATTGGTTACTTCCTTTATTTACATTTCAAATGTTATCCTCCTTCCCAGTTTCCCCTCCACAAACCCACAAACCCTCCTCCCTCTCGCTGCCTCTATGAGGGTGCTCAACCACCCACCCACTCACTCCAGCCTCACTACCCTGGCATTCCCCTACATTGGGTCATCAAACCACCACAGGACCAAGGGGCTCTCCCCTCCCATTGATGTCTGATAAAGTAATCCTCTGCTACATATCCAGCTGGAGACATGGGTCCCCACCATGTGTACTCTGTAGTTGGTGGTTTAGTCCCTGGAAGCTCGGGGGGTGGGGGGGGGGTTTCAGGTTGGTTGATATGGCTGTTTGTCCAATGGGGTTGCAAACCCCTTCAGCTCCTTCATTTCTTTCCCTAACTCCTCCATTAGTGTCCCTGCACTCAGTCTGGTAGTTGGTTGCGTTCATACACAGCTGTATTGGTCAAGCTCTAGCAGAGCCTCTCACAGGACAGCTATACCAGGCTCCTGTCAGCAAGCTCTTCTTGGCATCAGCATCTTCTTGGTATCTGGGTTTGGTGTCTGCATATGGGATGAATCCCTAGGTGGGGCAGTCTCTGGATGGCCTTTCCTTGAGACTCCACTCTGCTATTTGACCCTGCATCTTTTTGACAGGAAGAATTCTGGATTATTATTTTTGAGGGGGATGAGAGACACCATCTCTCAACCAGAGCCTGTGCCTATCCACTGGATATGGTCTCCACAGGCTCTATCTCACCTTTGTTGGGTATTTCAGCTAATGACCTCTCTGTTGGGCCCAGAAACCTCTTGGTTTTTTATTGTACCAGGCATGCTTTTTATATGTGATGTTCTGTCAAAAAGACTTTATCAAAATGAGATTTTTTTTCTATTAGCTGATTTTCTGCAACATTATGCACTATCATTTTACTTTTTGGACCTGGGAACTGTACCAGAACATAGGAGCTCACCCTTACTGGGCCTGATGTGTCATTGCACTAAGGCCCCAATGCTTAGGTTTTTCTTTCTAAATGACTTGAGAAAACTGCTGGATGTTATTTAAACATTTAATAGTCCTGTATTTCTGTTAAGTTTATTTATTCCTATTAATTTGTGATTTTAAAAGAATATGCCATGAAGCATACATTTGTTGAATCATAGAAATGATCTCTAAACTATTATGTTTCATGGTTTTATGTTTTATAGTTGTTACATTGATATCAACTTCCATGGTTTTATTCTCTTTTTTTTCAAATTTTTATTAGATATTTTCCTCTACACTACCGCCCCCCCCCCCCCGCCCTGTTCCCCTACCCAACTGCTCCCACTTCTTGGCCCTGGCCTTCCCCTGTACTGGGGCATAAAAACTTTGCAAGACCAAAGGGCCTCTCTTTCCAATGATGGCTGACTAGGCCATCTTCTGCTACATATACAGCTATAGACATGAGTTCTGAGTTTATACGGTAGTGCATATTGTTGTTTCACCTATAGGGTTGCAGATCCCTTCAGTTCCTTGGATACATTCTCTATCTCCCCCACTGGGAGCCCTGTGTTCCATCCAATAAATGACTGTGAGCATCCACATCTGTATTTGCCAGGCACTGGCATAGCCTCACACGAGACAGCTATATCAAGGTGCTTTCACCAAAACCTTGCTGGCTTGTACATTAGTGTCTGCCTTTGATGACTGATTATGGGATGGATCCCTGGGTGGGGTAGTCTCTGGATGGTCCATCCTGTCATCTTAGCTCCAAACTTTGTCTCTGTAACTCCTTCCATGGGTATTTTGTTCCCTATTTTAAGAAGGAATGAAGTATTCACACATTGGCCTTCCTTCTTCTTGATTTTCTTGTGTTTTGCAAATTGTATCTTGGGTGTTCTAAGTTTCTGAGCTAATATCCACTTATCAGTGAGTGCATATCAAGTGAGTTCTTTTGTGATTGGGTTACCTCACTCAGGATGATATTCTCCAGATACATTCATTTGCCCAAGAATTTCATAAATTCATTGTTTTAAATAGCTGAGTAGTACTCCGTTGTGTAAATGTACCACATTTTCTGTGTCCATTCCTCTCTTGAGGGACATCTGGGTTCTTTCCAGCTTTTGGCTAATATAAATAATGCTGCTATGAACATAGTGGAGCATGTGTCCTTATTACCAGTTGGAACATCTTCTGGGTCTAGGAGAGGAATTGCTGGACCTTCTGGTAGTACTATGTCCAATTTTTGAGGAACCGCCAGACTGATTTTCAGAGTGGTTTTACATGCTTGCAATCCTACCAGCAATGGAGAAGTGTTCCTCTTTCTCTACATCCTCGCCAGCATCTGCTGTTACCTGAATTTTGATCTTAGCCATTCTGACTGGTGTGAGGTGGAATCTCAGGGTTGTTTTGATTTGCATTTCCAGGATGATTAAGGATGTTGAACATTTTTTCAGGTGCTTCTCAGCCCTTCAGTATTCCTCAGTTGAGAATTCTTTGTTTAGCTCTGTACCCCATTTTTTAATGGGGTTATTTGAGTTTCTGGAGTCTAGCTTCTTGAGTTCTTTGTATATATTGAATATTAGTCCCCTATCAGATTTAGGATTGGTAAAAACCCTTTCCCAATCTGTTGGTGGCCATTTTATCTTATTGACAGTATCTTTTGCCTTATAGAAGCTTTGCAATTTTATGAGGTCCCATTTGTCGAATCTTGATCTTACAGCACAAGCCATTGCTGTTCCCATTGCTGTTCCCATGGTTTTATTTTTAAGAATGCTTTTGTTAAGAATGCTCTTTGCCTGTCTAAATTTCTTAATTTTGGAGCAAGGGGAGAAAACCTTCTATCTTAATATATACTTTTCAAAAACAAAGTAAAACATTTTTATTGCACAGGTAACTATGTATTTCTGTTTAATTTTGAATAGGTTTCTCTTACAGATATAGAAAAGGTTCTTGAGGGCAACAGTGAGTTTTAAATTTTCATCTCTGTTTTTATTTATTTATGTATTTATTGACCTACTTTGCTTTTCTAATTTATATTAGTCTGAATTACAAATGACTACTTTTAAAAATCATTTTAGATATCTTACTCTCCATTGTAAAGTATACTGTGTAACTATTATAGTTGGTTCAAGAGAAAGAAATATTTTTTCTGAGTTAATAAAAATGTCAGAATTATATTATATAGAAATTACTTATAAGACATTTTAAGGAAACATCTTTTCTTACAACTAAAAATTAACATATAAAACAACAATATGAACTAACCAGTACCCCCAGAGCTCCCAGGGACTAAACCACCAACCAAAGAGCACACATGGATGGACTCATGGCTCCAGCTGCATATGCAGCAGAGGATGGCCTAGTCTGACATCAATGGAAGGCTAGGCCTTTTGTCCTATGAAAACTGTATGCCCCAGTGTGGGGGAATGCCAGGGCCAGGAAGAGGGAATGGATGGGTTGGTGAGCAGGGTGAGCGAGGAGGGGATAGGAGGAAAGTGTTTTTCAGAGGGGAAACCAGGAAAGGGGATAACACTTGAAATATAAAGAAAATATCCAATAAAAATAAAAATTTAAAAAAGAACTTATAAAAGTATTTCATAGAGTTTTCTCTGTTGTCTTTCCATGGCATTTTCTTTTATCCCTGATATTTGAGCATCTCAAACAGGAAACACAAAGAAGAGATATCATCTAGATTAGCTCTGGAGGATAACTGAAAAAGAGACCCATATAGACTAGACAAGTGGCAGCTAAAAAACCAGATTGCTCCCTTTCACATTCAAGACACTCAAAATCAACTTATTTTATTTCCCTTTTATATAGAGGCTCTGAAAATAAAAAGCATAAATGTATACATAATATAGTATAAAGAAGAGAGAGAGAGAGAGAGGGAGAGAGAGAGAGAGAGCTAGTAAGGGAGGCAGAAAGAGAGGTAGAACGATCTTTCTATTCACTAAGTTTATGAAATCTTCACTTCATATGGCCAAAGATTTCCATTACTTATGGATCAGGCACTAACAGCAATGTGTAGATTCCATCTCTGCCAATGTAAAAGGCATGTAAATATAAAAAAAAACTATTTAAAAACCTTTCAACATATGAGAAGATAAATCTGATCACCCCCAGAAACAATTATTCTCAGGATGTAAATGTAGCTGAAAACAAGGCACCAACTACTTCCATGACTTCTAACCAGGACACTGGGGTGTCGATATGGAATTTTCTGACTGATGAGAAAAACTCCCCACAGAGTAGGAAGATTGAGCCGAACATTACAGAGATGCAAAACAAAAGTAGAACCTCTTACTTCAACTTGGTAATTGATGGCTTCCAGAGCACTATTAACAAAACCCACATTGCTGCTCTGAATTTCACTGGTCAGTCTTATATGACCAGAGAGCTGTATGGGCATTGTCATGATATATTTCACAGCCAAGTTTACCAAGAGGGAAAGTTTCAGACATCAGTTTCAGGGAAAGAAAGAGTGGGATATGGGGACTATGGGGCCTTATTATTCTAAAGCATCAAGGATATACATTGTGGTGGCCATCTGGGCAAAAGCAATTGCTTGGATCTCCTGGAAAGTAGTAGCAATGATGTGTGGAGAGAGATGCACAGACACTCTTGATTTCCTTTATGTTGAAAAGAGAAGAATTTTATCACACAGTTTGCTATATTTAAAGGGCAGATCAGAGTAGGGCCATTGGGAATGCCGGGCCTTGTCTAAAACATTAAAGTCATAAAGGCTCAGCCCTACCTCCTGAATATACATCCCCCAAAAGGCATACCTGAAAGCATTTTCCTTCCTGCAGTCAGATTACCCTGCAGTTTCCTGAGAAAAGGTATGTAGGCCAAGAGGAAGAAGAACCACATAGGCTGCCCTTGACCTTAGGTTTGCCCTTGATAAAGCTTTAAAAGACACACACACACACACACACACACACACACACACACACACACACACATATATATATTTCATTATTTCTAAGATACTCTATCATTTTTCATTATAAAAGTAAATCAACACTTGTATAAAAATTGACAATACAGATCACTGTAGTCTTAGACTCTGAAGAAACCTGTTAAATAATTTAAGCACTTAAGAAACAATAGTCTATTTTTATTTTTGCTCTTTACAGGCCTATGAAGAGACTGAGGCATCCAAAGAATTTGGAATGTCTACAGGATATTTAAATAAAACTTTAGTATTAAAATTATGGCTTTTACAATCCTGAGATTCTACCTCACACCAGTCAGAATGGCTAAGATCAAAAATTCAGGTGACAGCAGATGCTGGCAAGGATGTAGAGAAAGAGGGACACTCCTCCATTGCTGCTGTGATTACAAGCTGGCACAACCACTCTGGAAATCAGTCTGGCGGTTCCTCAGAAAATTAGACATAGTACTACCAGAAGATCCAGCAATTCCTCTCCTGGGCATATACCCAGAAGATGTTCCAACTGGTAATAAGGACACATGCTCCACTATGTTCATAGCAGCATTATTTATATTAGCCAAAAGCTGGAAAGAACCCAGATGTCCCTCAAGAGAGGAATAGATACAGAAAAATGTGGTACATTTACACAATGGAGTACTACTCAGCTATTAAAAACAATGAATTTATGAAATTCTTGGGCAAATGAATGTATCTGGAGAATATCATCCTGAGTGAAGTAACCCAATCACAGAAGAACTCACTGATAAGTGGATATTAGCTCAGAAACTTAGAACACCCAAGATACAATTTGCAAAACACAAGAAAATCAAGAAGAAGCAAGGCCAACGTGTGGATACTTCATTCCTCCTTAGAATAGGGAACAAAATACCCATGGAAGGAGTTACAGAGACAAAGTTTGGAGCTAAAATGACAGGATGGACCATCCAGAGACTACCCTACCCGGGGATCCATCCCATAATCAGTCATCAAAGGCAGACACTAATGTACAAGCCAGCAAGGTTTTGGTGAAAGGGCCCTGATATAGCTGTCTCATGTGAGGCTATGCCTTTGCCTGGCAAATACAGAAGTGGATGCTCACAGTCATCTATTGGATGGAACCCAGGGCCCCTAATGGAGAAACTAGAGAAAGTATCCAAGGAGCTGAAGGGGTCTGCAACCCTTTAGGTAAAATAACAATATGAACTAACCAGTACACCCAGAGCTCATGTCTCTGGCTGCATATGTAGCAGAAGATGGCCTAGTCGGCCATCACTGGGAAGAGAGGCTCCTTGGTATTACAAACATTATATGCCCAATACAGGGGAAGGTCAGGACCAAGAAGTGGAAGCGGGTAGGTAGGGGAGCAGGCCAGGGGGAGGGTACAGGGGACTTTTGGGACAGCATTTGAAATGTAAATGAAGAAAATATCTAATAAAAATTGGAAAAAAATTATGGCTTTAATATCTGGATGTTGTTTGTGGGGTTAATCTGAGCTCTGTGGTTTACAGTCATAACTATAGCACGTAAAAACTCAAACCCATATAATTCACCCACAGCTTAAATCTTGATTACTTGATATTGTTTCTGTAACATTTAGAAATTTTTAAATCCCTAGTATTAGCAATATTTTGTGTCACACACCTATAAACTCAACACTTAGGACTTGGGAGGTTAAGGTAGGATGAAATTGATTTCTAGGTCAGCTTGATCAACCAACTGAGGCCCCTTTTCAATAAAATGGACATTAAAAATAAGTGTCTATTGAGTACTACAGAGAATGGCACCCTGTGCAGTCAGGTGAAACCACTGACCTACTACCTATCCTTGGGTGATAAAACAGTTTATTAGGGTGTCTCAAAACCTAGAGGGGAAATGAGGAAAGGAGATAAACTTTGAAATGTAAATAAAGAAAATATCTAATAAAGAAAGAAAAGAACAACAACAACAACAAAATCATTCTCTTACTGCCCCTAGAGGTATTGCAGATGTGGCTGTTGTGTCATGTGTGCATCAGTACGTGGTGGAAAGGACACAAGCCACATCTATGCTCAGAGTTCTAACCTCTGAGTCTAATACTCCATGAAAAAGAATGAGCCTGCGATGACCACTTGTCTGCCTCCAGGGGGCTCCTTTCCCCTGCCCCCACCTCACCCAGACAGGGAACTAGCCTGAGAAAACCACAACCACCAGTCAGGCACTACACAGGTCTGGATGAGCTCCCACTGCTGGGAGCCAGTCAAATATAGAAGAAGCCTGCCTGGGTCCAAGAGCCCTGATGGAAGTGAATCCAAGATTACCACCAGTCAATCACCATGGGACCTGGACAGGAGCTAGCCTGAGATACCCACTGGTCTGATGTCACACAGTCCCGACAGGAAAGACCATGGCTGAGATGACCTCTGCCAGGAACCATAAAGCATGAAGTGGGCACAGCACTCCTGAAAGCACTCTTGAAACAACCCCAGGTGCTCAAGGACCCCAGGCACTACTACGAGGAACAAGTAAGTGCTATAGAAATGGAAGAGAAAGAGAAACAGAAGGATGTAGGCTCAATGAAGAGAGACAGAACAGTATACTCAAGGGTAACAAGGAACTGCCTGATGTGAGTAGCCAGAGATGTCACCTGGGACCAAGATGGGGTCCTGGCCTGTGTTGCCACTGGGGGCCACATATGGGTGCATGGCTCTACAGCAACAGGTGTCTGTTACCACCAAAAGTCAGGTGGCTATCCATAGTCTGAGCTGCTACCCAGGGACATGTTGATATCTGAGGGCTGTGCAGAATTGGTCCCAATTGCCTGGGCATTATGAGAGAGCTGCTCCTAGGGATGTAAGAGCAGATCTCTCCTTGTCCCTAGACAGCTCTAGTTCTCTGGAGAGTAGAACCTGAATCCTGCCTAAACAGTATAGTAGAGCTGGCCCTAGATCTGTGTGTTGTCAGCAAGCCAGCCTGGAGACCATGAGAATGGGAGTGCTGGCTCTGCCCCTTTGCTGGTGGTGGCCTTGGATGGGCCCACTGGGGCAGGGCAGGAGAGGTGACCCAAGTGGTGGGAGTATAGGAGAGCTGGCGGGCTGTCCAGCTCAGATATCTCTCAGGCCCAAATCCAGAGCTTTGAATTGACCAACCTGAACATCGACCTCATTGATAAACTGCTGGAGCTCAAGAAGGGGCCTATCCGACAGATCCAAAACTATATGATCTTTATGGCATAGGGCAAAGATGAGATATCTGAGAGAAGTCCTGGTGAGGTGCCAGAGGCCTTGAACCAGACTAATGACTGATTTCAATGAACATTTACAAGCAAAGATGTGTGGACAAAATGGTATACTGTGGGTATACTATGACACACTACAGATTCCACAAAGACTCTTCTTTTTACTCTGCTGAGTGGGGTTGCAAGGTTGGAAAGCAGGTGTGAGGGGAGGTAAACTGAGTGGGATTGGGATGCATGATGTGAAACTCTCAAAAAAAGAATACAATATTTTTTAAAATATTAATAGTAGAAGAAAAAGGAGGAGGAGAAAGAGAAGGAGGAGGAGGAGGAGGAAGAGGAGGAAGAGTAAGTGGAAGGGGAAAAGGAGAAGGAAAGAGAAAAAAGGAGAAAGGAGAAGAAAGGAGGGAAGAAAGGAAAAGAGGAGGAAGAGGAAGAGGAAGAGGAAGAAGAAGAAGAAGAAGAAGAAGAAGAAGAAGAAGAAGAAGAAGAAGAAGAAGAAGAAGAAGAAGAAGAAGAAGAAGAAGAAGAAGAAGAAGAAGAAGAAATTACTCAGTTTATGTAGTAAGTATCTGGCTGAGCTGGGGTGGGCTCAAGTCATTACCTTAGGACATTATCAGCAGCACTTCCATTTGGCTTAGTTTGTAATCTAACACTAACATTCAAAGTTAAAAATAACATGCTATTTTATTCTTATTTTCCTACTTTTGTAGAACTAAGACTTCTCTCTGTCTTCATGCTTGGGAGACAAGTACTCAATCTATGAACTTTTGTCTATGGTTTTGGGGTCCATGCCTAGGTTCATGGTCTTGTGTGTGCTCACCATGTGCTCTGTCTTTGAGCTATGCTCCTAGGCCACAAGTAAAGTGAGAAATTTCTGTACACTCTAAATTTTTCCCTAATATCTGTCTATCATTTAGAAATGCATTAAATTATCATATCTTATCAGTTTCTAAAATCCCTTTATTTTGTGATCACAAGTTGGGCTGGCTTGTTTTGTGACGACTTGATGAAAACTAGAGGTATCTGAGAAGAAAGGACTACAGTTGAAAATATTCTTTCCTAATATTTGACATTAGGAAAGTCTGTAAATTTTTGTGTTTGTTAATGATTGATATGAGAGGTGCCACATCTCACAGGGATGGTCCCATCCCTGGGAAAGTTCTGAGGTCTATAAGAAAACAGGCTTAGCAAGCCCTGGAGAACAAGCCACTACATAGCACTCTCCATGATATCTGCTTCAGTTCCTGCCTTCAGGTTCCTGCCTGCAGCTCCTACATCAAATTTCTTTGATGTTAGATCACAATGTGGAAGTGTGACTGAAATAAACCCTTCCCTCCACAAGTTACTTTAGGTCATGGTTTTCATCATAGTGATAGACAGTAAATGAAATCTCATGATGTTGTTATTTTAACGTATTTATTGGACAATAAGAACAATGGAAGCCCAACATGTAAAAATGGTGACTAGCAATTATTAATATTTACATTCACATTGCCACTCTTTTTTTTAAAAAAATGAGTAAAAATACTGTTGTTTTTTAACATCATCGTTTATTAGCAAAAAATTAGAATAAGTATATTTTCTTACTGTTCAGGTGTTTTACTAAAATGGCTTTGAATTCACAGATTTCATCTGCCTTGTAGGCCAATCATGAATATGTATTTTGGTAGACAATATCTGACCACCCTAGAATAGAATAATGCTTATTCTATGGGAATGACCATCTGCAAAAAAACCCAAAAGTCTGTATACATTTAAAGATGTTGAAATATAGGCTATTACATTCCAAGGTCTTCAAAGTGCCCTAAGAATATGGTAAATAGAAATCTGTATGCCTTTCTAACCTAAGAATACGGTAAATAGAAAGCTGTATGTCTTTTTAACCTTCAGAAAGCTGTCAATAAAGGGACAAATGAAACAGTTGCAGTAAGTAAACTACAGCTTAGAATACAAGTTTCTTCTAAAGCATTATGACCATATGTGGGTGAAAAGCTGTTTTTAGCAAACTTTCCAGAAAATTCTTCTAGTGCTTTTCAGCCTTTGGAAAGACCTCATTCTGCCTACAGCTCACCCCTGAGACTCATCAATTCAGCAGTCAGGCTGAATCATTTATTAGATTAGTGGCCTACAGAGAAATGCCCAGTGTGAGTCAGAGAGAGCTGTGAGTTGCCTGCAGGTTCTTTGAAGCTGAGTTCTAGCCAAGTGGGAGGGCTGGGACAAAGGGGACAGAAGCAGAGGGCAAACTTAAACTCCTCAACTGAGTGCACTTTAAATGTTAACAACCTGAGGCCCACTCTGTTGCTTTTTTCATTAGCTTTAGGCCTGTCTGAAGTGATATTTCTGTCTTCCACTTAGGGCATGGATGCCAAGTAAAGGAACTAACTCAATAGATGACTGGGACAACTTCTCAACTCCTCCAGGTGGATCTCTGACTCCTCCTGTTTTCTCATAACCCCCGGGTAAGATTTCCACTCTGTTTAATGGGTGCTTACCTGGATGTGCATTGTCAATTTGTTAATCTGAGAGTTAGAATCTCTTCCTGAAAGTGATCTCAGAATGAATTAGTTTTGTATTGAGCCAGTACCAAGTCCAATGGAGAAAACGCATGATAGACAATACGAAATCCAGAATTAAAAAGATTCAGAAATTACATATTTTAAGGCACTAAAAGATGTCCATTTCTGGGAGTGAAAGGGAAAAGCAAGTGGTGGTACAATTTTGACACAGGTTTTTTGTTTGTTTGTTTTTTTTTACTGGCTGGGAAATATATGTGGAAATTCCATTCTACAGATAATATTTAAAAATTTTAAAAATGGCCTCTCTATCATGCTTTATGTGGACATGGATTTCTATCTGTCAAGAAAAGAAGGTAAAAATTAGTTTTCTAGATTCAGCCTTCCACCCTTCTTCTACCATGCATTACTAACTGGTGAGTTTTTTTTTCCAGTTTTGTTTTTTGTTTGTTTGTATAGTTTTGTTTTTGTTTCCTTTAAAGCACAATTTATAGTGGAACTTCCTTTTGAAGAAATACAGAAAGATTAAATTTGAATAAATTTAGTCAGAATTTACAGATGCATTCCCAAATGCAGATGTATTTTTGTGGCATTTTGAAATTATTTTTCAGTGATTTTAATTATGTGTTTTAGTTATTTGTGTGAACGAAAAGCTCATCATTCAATTCCCAGATGCTTTTTGAACTTTTTCAAAGAGAGTGTGATAGCATCATCTCTAACTAGGAGTCATCTTTAGCTACCTGAGATTGCTGGCTCTCACCCCACCACACACACACAAACACCCAGATGGTGCTTCCTTGCAAGTTCCCCCCAAGACACACCCCCTCCCAGATGTTGTGTCATCCGTGGTACCATTCTCCTTATCTGTGTCCATGTTTGGTCAGTCCAGCCTGAAGCTGGGACCCACTCTTCCAAGGTGTTTATCTTTGCTGTGTAGACTTGTTTAGCATCCACACTACATTGCCTAGAACCACTGGCTGTCAAACACTGGCACTGTGCCCCAGCAAGTTTGGCTCTATTAAAATCAGCAGAGACAGGCTAGATATAAAAAGGTCTAGCAATAACCTGCTCCTGTGACCTCACTCAGCTGAGTAAGACTAGATGTTTTACTGGACAATAGTAATACCTTTACATGAAATGAGGACTGAGTTCTCTCTTATCAGTCAGATTCATGAATTCCACATCTGGAAAATATTATTCATGCAAACCCCAGGCCAGTTGCTGGGAGTGACTAGTGGGAACAGTGGTTCACTTTTCCTGAGGGATTTTGGTTACTAAAGTGGTCTTTGGAATGGGTTAGAGAGTAAGAAAGTTGAATTTTTAGGACTGCGGATGTTATACTTGAAGGATGAGATCATTCCTCTGCTACCGCAAATTTCAATATGCTTATGATATCTGATGGTATACATAGTTTAACATCTCAGTATGATATTGGAAGTGATGGAGCCATCTGCAATGACTGTGCAAATGCAGGAGGAGAGTCATGGAAATTATGAGGTGTAGGTGGGACCTTGATCCAAGAGCTGTGGGCCTGGATCAAGATTCAGTTGACCCTAATCACCAACAGGCTGGTGATACTCCTTCCACCACCCTGTCTAGAGTATTGAGATAATTCCTTTTCTTCATGCCTTATGTTGGCTCTTTCCAAAACTGAGGTTTGCAAAAGCTAAAAATACTATGTAAAGATACTTCTTCATTTAGACTAAGCCAGTAAATAATGTCTTTCTAGGTCAAGACTGACAATAAAGACTATTTTCCTTGCTTGTGGATGAACATTTCATTATACAATTTACTTTTTTCAAACTCAACAGCAGAAATGCATGCCAGAGGGAATGTGAAATGGACTGTATGAATCGCAGCAGCTACCACCATATTCCCTGCCTCAACAACATCTCTTGGTACACTGGTCTTGAAATTATGTAGAGATGAAACTACATAAAATGGTTTCTTTAACTTTTCTTAATACATGGTGTGTGTGTGTGTGTGTGTGTGTGTGTGTGTGTGTGTACTCACTGTAGAGATATCACAGGTCTCATTACATCAGGAGATATAAACAAAGATAACTAGAAGCCATAATCATATATTTCCTCAAGCAAAAGTTCATCACTTAGACAGTTAGGATATTTTTTCCTTTAATTAAAAGAAAACTGATCTTTCCTAAGGAGATCTCAGATAAGATATTCGGTGGACATTCTGTTTGATGGGAGACTGTTGACAGCCATTCATATCTACTGAGCCCAGTGTTCTGCCCTGTCATGACATTTTATAAAAACCTCTAGAGTTATTGAAAGTAAGTGCAGATGTTCTCAGTTTTCTTACACTACCTTTAACAAGTCCCCTGTGGTCACATTTTTATACAATAGCATTGTAAAATAAGGAATCTTTTAAAAGCAGGGTTAGTCAGGGAAGACACAGGTTTTAGTCACTAGTTAAAGTTGCCTTGGCTTAAAATATGTACTATTTAATAACATGATGGATGGAATTTTTCTGATAGTCTGAATATATATGTTCTTTTTGGATGCAAAAATACCTAGAGAAAAATGCCTTTGTTCTTAGATGTTATTACTAGTTTCCTTGTCATGGTCAAATGTAAATGACAACCTAATAGGAGAGAAAGAGAGAGAGAGAGAGAGAGAGAGAGAGAGAGAGAGAGAGAGAGAGAGAGAGAGAGAGAGAAAATCATCTAATTATAATGTATAATTAATGGATGTGTATTTCAGATAAGCAGTCTGTGTCCTTTAACATCAAATCAAGAGCTCTTCACAAAAGACATCGCTACAGATTGCAGAGTTAGAGATGGCTCTGCATGACCTGTGTTCTTATAGATAATCTCATTACAACAATAATCTGAACAGACCCAAGTCTCTACTGCTCATTCATGTATAGAATTCTACTTAATGCAATTGGGCAGTTCCTAGATTAATGAACTAAGATTGCGTTGTGACTGTAAACATTCATATTGAGGTTTGTAATACACTTGGCAGCAGAAAGAATAGTTTTATGTTAGTAAAATGTGTATGACCCTCTGTGAGGTAACAAAAGAAGTCCAGTTAGACAACTTTAAGATTATAGTTTTCAATAAGAAAAATATGGCAACTCCAATAATCTAAAATATCATTATGGCTAGTTTTCCAACTTCTGTGTATGACAAATAGTACCTCTGTATCAACAGCACAAATACCAAGTCCTGACTGAAACAAAAAAAGACCTGAGCAAAAAAAAAATAAAATAAAGTAAAATAAAATAAAACTGTTTTCCCTAATTAGAAGTTACAATTAGGTGGGTGGAGAGATGGCTCAGCTGTTAAGAGAACTGACTGCTCTTCTGAAGGTCCTGAGTTCAAATCCCAGCAACTACATGGTGGTTCTCAACCATATGTAATGAGATCTGACGCCCTCTTCTGGTATGTCTGAAGACAGCTACAGTGTACTTAGATATAATAATAAATAAATCTTTAAAAAAATGTTACAATTGATAGATAGTCTTATCAGCCAGTCCTCGGTGTAGTAATCTCAAATAAATTTCAAAGTACTATAGTGAAGCAAAGAGATCACTCATAAGGTCTTTATTTTTAATTTCAGTATAAAAGGTACATATCTTCATAAAGAGATATAAGAAAGAACAACATGTCAATGGCTACAAGGGGTTTGGAAATAGAAGAAAAGTATAAAGGTAAGGAAAGGGAAGCGAAGGGAGAGGATGGATGGGAAGAAGAAGAGGAAGGTGAGGGGAAGGAAGAGGAGGCAAGGGGAGGAGACAGGGAGGGACGGGGAGAGCAAGGAGAGGATAGTGAGAGAAATAGAGTGAGAAAGAATGAAAGAGAGGACGGGGAGGAAGTGAGAGGGGGCAGAACAGGGGGTGGGGCTGGCTGACCCTGTATCTTTCTTAGCTTTAAAAAGTCCAAAAGTGAGTATGGTTGTCAGAGTGTATTCAAGGTGTCACCTTTGGAACCACGTATTACATTAGTGTTCAGGAGTCAATGGCCAATGGCCACTGTCAGACATGGAGCTCTGTATACTTTCTACACTATCGACTGGAAGCAAGTTCCATAACTTAGTTTTTATTTTGTATTAATTTCAACTTTCTAACCCTTACAAAGGAGACACTAGGTAGTCTAAATAAGTTTAAAGAGCAATAAAATAATGAACATAAATAATTTAAGCATATTGTAGTTCAAATAAAGGGTATTTGCACTGTCTGCAGAACTACTGCTAGAAACAAGCAAAGATGTTCTCACATAAAGAAATGGTAAAATCCAATCTCAGCATTAAAGCTATTTAAAGCTGTATTTTAGCAATATAGCCTCAATGATATTAGCCACATGGACAACGAAGTCACAGGAACGTAGCTGGTTTTGTTTTGTTTTATTTTCAATACCTCAACATATGGAAACGTATGAGAAGAGGACAGACCACTAGAGTAGATGGAGTTGAGCAATGTGAGACTCAGTACGGATGGATATTCAGCATGACCTGAGAATGTTTTCCTCTATGCAGGATTTCATGTTTAAAACATAAGAACAAAATAAGACATATTACAGCCTTACCACAGAGACTCGTGCCAGATATGCTTTTCTTCAGCTTTCTCTTTTATTGAGTGACAGGGGAAGAAAGGAGGTACAAACAGTGTAGAATGCGGCCACAATATTATTCTGTCTCGTAACTGGAATGAAAAACCCAAATATACAATAGAGGAATGGGGTTAAAAGCTTAGAGTTATTTACTCTAACAAGTACATCTTAATGATTACCAGCTGGAAAAGGGAAAGGGAGACATTCTTATTCCGACTGTCAAAAGAGAATGATTGGATGTGGGATGGCTCAGAGATGATGCACCTCGTCTATGAAGCAACTTTCCCTGGGAATGGTTCTCCTGACAGCTGAGCTGTGCAGGTGCTGAATGCGAGGCATTTTCTGCCAGCTTGCTGATGATTTGCATCCTCACAGGATGTCGTTAAACAAAAACAGAATGGCCTTTGTTGCCAGTATAACAGGTTTGCAGAGATGTAACTTATGGCTTTTTATGCATCCGTGTGGAACTTTCCATGGATCCCTCATATACCGGATGTCATCATTATCACTCACTGCAGGGACAAAGATTAAATGCCTTTTTTTTCCATTGATTTACTTATTCATTTTACATCAGGATTGCTGCCCTTGCCCCAGTACCCCTCACATGGTCCCTCCTCCCATTTCCCTTCTCCTCTGAGAGAGTTGGGAACCCTCTGGGTATCCCTCCAAGCCTGGCACATCAAGTCTCTGAAAGGTTAGGTGCAGCCTCTCCCTCTGATGTCAGACAAGGCAGTCTAGTTAGGGGAACTGATTCCACAGACCTGCAAAAGCTTTTGGGACAGCCCCCTGCTTCAGTTTTTCAGGGGACTTCAATTCCCCAATCTCACCAATGGACAGGTCATTGAAACAAAAATCTAAACAGGGAAACAATGAAATTAACAGAGTTATAAACCTAATAGACCTAACATATCTACAGAACCTTTCACCTAAGAAAATACCTTCTCAGCACCTCATACAACCTTCTTCAAAAGTGACAATGTAATCATTCACAAAGCAAGCCTCAACAGTTACAAGAAGATTGAATAAAACCACATGAATATTATCACATTACCATGGATTAAAGCTGGACTTCAACACCACAAGAAAAAAACAGGGAGCCCACATATTCAAGGAAACTGAACAACTCTCTACTCAATGATTTCTTGGTCAGGGAATAAATAAAGGAAAAAAAAATTAAAGACTTTCTAGAATTCAATGAAAATGAGAGAAAAGCATACCCAAACTTATGGGACAAAATGAAAGCAGTGCTGAGGACAGTTCATAGCACTGAGCGCCTTCATAAGAAATTGAAGAGATCTCATACTAGCAATTTAACAGCACACCTGAAAGATTTAGAACAAAAAAGAAACAAACACACCCAAGAGGATAAGACAGCAGGAAATAGTCAAACTCAGGGCTGAAAGCACTCAATTAGAAAGAAAGAGAACAACACAAAAACTCAACAAAACCAGCAGCTGGTTCTTTGAGAAAATAAACAAACCAGATAACCAACAAGATAGACAAACCCTTAGCCAAAATAACTAAAAGGCAGAGAGACAGTATTCAATTTAACAAAATCAGAAACTCAGGAAATTAAAAAAAAATCATTAGTTCTTATTTCAAAATCCTGTACCCCACAAAACTGGAAAATCTTAACTAAATGGATGATTTTCTAGACAGATAAAACTTACCGAAATTGAATCAAGACCAGGCAAACTATCTAAACAATCATCTAACCCTTAAGGAAATAGAAAAATCATTGACATTTTCCTAATCAAAAAAGTCTATGACCAGATGGCTTTCGTTAAAAATTCTACCAGTCTTTCAAAGAAGAGCTAATACCAATACCCCTCAAACCATTCCACGAAATAGAAACAAAAGAGGCAATGTCAAACTCATTCTATGACTCACAGTCCCTGTACGCTAAAACATACAACGAAAGAATCAACAAAGAAAGAATCTCAGACCAATTTCTCTTATGAACATCGATGCAAAAATACTCAATAAAATATTCTCAAACAGAATCCAAGAACACATCAAAACCATGCTCAAATAGGCTTCATCCTAGGGATGCAGGGATAATTTAATATATGAAAATCCATTAACAAAATCTACCATATAAACCAAAAGAAAAAAAAATCACATGATCATCCCATTAAATGATGAAAAAGCCTTTGAAAAATTCCAAAACTCCTTCATTTTAAAAGTCTTGGAAATATCAGGGATACAAAGAATAATTAGACACATACCTAAACATAATAAAAGCAATTTATAGCAAGCTAATAGACAATAAAAAATTAAATGAAGAGAAAATTTGAAGCAATCCCACTAAAGTCAGGGACAAGACCAGGCTGTCATTTTCTCCCTATCTATTCAATATAGTACTGAAGTTCTAGCCAGAGAAAAAAGGCAACTAAAGGAGATCAAGGGGATACAAATGGGAAAGTAAGAAATGAAGGTATCATTATTTGAGGATGATATGACGATGAACATGAGTGACACTCAAAAGTCTACCAGAGAACGCCTATAGCCGATTTAAAAACAAAAACAAAAACAAACAATCAAACAAAACAAAACAAAACAAAAACTTCAGCAAAGTGACTGGGTACAAAATTAATTCAAAGAACTCAGTAGCCCTCCTTTGTACAAAGGATAAATGGGCTGAGAAAGAAACCATGGAGACAACACCTTCCACAATAGCCACAAATAATACAAAATATCTTGGTGTAACTCTAACCAAGCAAGTAAAAGATCTGTATGACAAGAAGTCCCTGAAGAAAGAAATTGAAGAAGATCTCAGAAGATGGAAAGATCTCCCATGCTCATGGATTGGTAGGATTAAGGCAGTGAAAATGGCCATCTAACCAAAACAATCTAAGGATTCAGTGCAATCCCATCAAGATGCCAACACAATGTTTTACAGACCTTCAAACAGCAATTTTCAATTTCATATGGGAAAAAAAAAAACCACACACACACACAGGATAGCTAAAACAATCCTGAACAATAAAAGAACTTCTGTAGGAATCACCATCCTTGATCTTAAGCTGTATTACAGAGCAATAGTGATAAAAGCTGCATGATATTGGTATAAAAGGCATTTTAAATGCTAAAAGTTAAAGTGGTAGGATTAGATAGAGTATATATTAAAATTTTTAATTTTACATTTAAAATGGAGGTAAATGTCAAAATTCTGACAATATTTAGTTGTTCTGAACCAACTTTGAGTAACTTTCAACTGTGGGAAGCTGCAAACGCCATTACAAGATGGTGCTGGCTACCACTGGCCTCCGCCTATGATTATGGGTAAACAACCAATGTGCGCATGTGCATAAGATTTTTTTTGCTGAGTCACTGCCTGGCCCGACGCATATTAATGAGGTACTGGTAGCATAACCAATCAGGTATGGACACGTCACTCCTAGGCCTATATAAGCAGCACCATTTTTGGGCTCTGGGTCTTCCTCTTCATGCTGAAGCTAGCGTAATAAAGCATTGCTGCAGAAGGATCCACTTGTCCGCATGTGTTCTTGCTGGCGAGACGATAGCGCACGGGACATTCAACAAATGTAATTTTCTTGGAAAATGCCTGATCCCTCTGTACAAAGCTGCAAAAATCTCTGCTCAGTTTCTTTCCAGAAAGCTGTCCTTTGATTCTGGGAATAGCCAATTTCTTTTCTATATTTAATGTTCTGATCATTAATTGTTAATATGGAACTTGTTATAATTTTTGTCCATGTTTTTCTTCAGTTTTTCTTCATTTTTAAAAAAATTATGTGTGCAGCTATGTTTTTATGTCTGATAAGATAAAGACAGGTTATAACTTAATGTGAAAGTAATATTATAAATTAGCTCTGAGGTATTAAAAAGTAGTTTATTGTAAAATTGGGCTAGCATATATCCATTATACTACATGTTGGAGAAACCAGCAGTTGTTTTATGAAATATACATTTTCATTAACTTTCAGCAGAATCATTAGATATGTAATTAGCATCACTTAAATTTGCCCAGTTTTCATTCTTATTGTAATGAAATTAGTTCAGCACCTGTAGTGCTTTCTGCATATGGGTCAGGACACAGCTCCTATTTCCTTTGCCAGGTTTCCCAAAAACTCACGACTAACATGTTGAAATTTCCCTTCAGAAGACAAACTTCAGGTGGTTCTTGTCTTGTCCCCTAAAGGCAAACAAGCTGATGCAGTGTAAATTTATAATACAGTATCTGTTTCTGTTGTGTTCTGATTGGGCTACAACGTACAAGGTTGATCTAATGAAGACACAATACAGATTGTGCAATTTTATTCTTTCTAGTGGGTAACAAATTCCAGGAAAGACTTGTGCTGTGTGTGTGAAGGATGCAAAGTCAGGGACAGAAGGATCTGCATCCAGAAGTGTTTTCAGCCTCTTGCAGGTTCACAGTAGAGATGGGAAGAACAGGAAGCACAGGGCAATCCTTACCTGTCCAGGGTGTTTAGAAGTCTACAGCATACTTACATCATGCCTGAAATCACTGTTTCCACAATGCTCTCCAGGTATGTGACAAAATTACCTGCCTTCTCCATATCAACACACCCTCAAATACCCCCAAAGAGCTACTGCCCTCTTCCCATCCACACATATACCCAATCTTTTCCTTGGTACCATTGTAGCATCATCTTGTGCTTTAGCAATGCCCTTAAAGTAGCCACTTCTATGCATTAAAGCTAACTCAAGTTTGAACTTCAGCTGTGCTACAAATTTGCTGTGTGAGCTTCTTTATATTTATTTCAATATACAAATCGTAAACACTCTTGGTATAATTTTATTTACAGAGATCAAATGAAAGCTTTTAAGAATATATAAAATGCTTATTGTAAACACATACTGTATAACTCTCTATTACATTATTAAGACAAAACTCTGATATCAATAATCAGCAATGTTGATGACAGTGGGTTATGTGTTGCATCATGTGGGCTTCGGGTCATTCTTCCCTTAACTGGCAAGACAGAACTTGGAGTTATAGCACTGAAGAAGCAAGAAGGGTTTCAAGTTCCTGTTTGCAGGCTCCAATACAGGCAAGGTACGTAAATGAAAATATTTAGATGTTCTTTCTGGAAAAATACAGGTGTGGTGCTAATAGCAAAGTACGATAACCAGAAAAAGATTCAGGGAATTGGAGCTCAAAAAGACTGTCAATTCTGCCAGCCTTTATAGATACTAAGATGTAGAACTCCTTTGATGTGCACAAGGGCTGTAGCAAATGAATTATAGAATTACCTTTATTTGGAGATGGGCTTTCAGCTACTATGGAAGAAGAAAATGTTCCATCATATCTGGTGTGCATCTTTAATAGAACTACCTAGACATGTAAAGGTGGTGAGAGTCACATTTCTGGTCCTGAGGCCCTGGAAAGATGCTCAGAGCTAAGCTTTCCATCACACTGAAGGAGCACCTCCTGAGGTGAGGGTTTCAGAATCACTGAATGCTGGATCCAAAATTATAAACTTGCACCTGAAATTAGGGCCTTTGATTTCTCAATATTTCATATTTTGTCTTATAATTGCTTTTGTTGACTTTTATTTTGTGGAGACTCTTCACTACTGCTAGTCTTTTTCTTTATTTTCCCTTTTCTTTATTTTCCTTGATAGTATTTTGAGTGATAGCCAAGGCTTCACATATATTGGGCAAATGTTCTGTTACTCTGCTTTGTGTTCATCCATTTTCTGATAACATAGGAGAGACATAAATTCTTGAAAACAGTAAGTGCTGTAGTATTTAGGATGCAGAACCTGGAGGAAGATGATAGGTCACACCATGTACAATGTCCTGGGGCAGATTGTGAGGCTCCCCTTCCTCTGAGCTCTGGTCATGAAATGATTGGTTTTATCTCAGCATGTGCTACCACGCAATTATATAACCCCAGAGACCTGAGCCCAAAGCTGCTGTGTTTGGTAAGTCAGAGACTTTCTGTTTGAAGAATGTAGCCAAATGCATGACTTCTTGTAAAAGTAGAATCGCTTGTGTGTTTGTTACAGTGTCTAAAATCCAGCATAGGACTAGGAGTGCATAGACATGAGAGTTTCTATACATGAATTCCTAAGAAAATCCTTGAGAAGAGAGAAACATTCTAGATCTTGACTTCATCACTTCCAATTTCTTGATTGTGACACTGCATTAATGGTTGCTATCCTTGGAGAAAAGAAAGCATTCATATAATATCTCTGTTGTTTATTATAGCTGTCTATTAATAGACTGTTTTCCAAAGAAAAAGATTAATTCTAAAAGAAATACTTAGTTAACTCAGGAAAAATACTGATACCAAAACAGATATCGAGGAAATAAATACATTATGTATATAACTTCACAGTGAGCTTATGTAATAGAATATCTTCATTAATTTAGTCAATTAAGCTTCATATGAGCAGGTGCTTATAAGTATTATGTAATGAACATCGATGGTAACTGGGCTTCTTCTGTTAATGTGGAGGTAGAGTACAGTAGAGCTTTGTTCTATTTCTGAATACCAGAAATATTGTTCAAATAGAAGCAAATTGAGGCTACTTTTGTAAATGACATTTTTAATGCATGGAAACTTTCCTCAACATGCTATCATTGATGGCTTGTCATTCAAATAATTAGCTCCAGCAGGTGATATTGCAAAACTGAGCCTCAACACTGAAATATTTTGTTTAAAAACATCCACATTCTCTGCCCATGAGGCTGAGGGAACTCATCGAGTGCCATATGATTTGCTCACCATGAATAAATGGAAATTAACTGCCCTTGGATCCCCAAGACTCATCAGTGCCTGGTTCCCCACAAATGAAGAATAACCAAGGGTGATAAAGAAGAGTAGAAGACAAGGAAAGAATTCTGAATTTGAGATTGAACAACCCAAGATGATGAGAGGAATTCCCACTCTGAACTGTGTTCTCCTGATAGATAATAATGAACTGGGTGAATGCATAAGCAAAGACAAGCTTTAAGGACTTTGAATGTAGAAAGTGCCCTCCTCCAGCACACGAGCACATGAACCTTAACTTATGGGCAGAGCCAAGCAGACCATCCAATACTAACTCATGTGTTTGTTTTTGTTGTTGTTGTTGTTGTTGTTATTGTTCTTGATCCTAGTGAAAAGAAGCCAAAACATTGTCTATGAATACCATCTTGGTTTGTTTAAACTATGTAGACATTATATAATTGTTCAGTAATTAAATGGACTCTCAATTCTGTAATATTGTATAAGTTCTGTCAACTCTATATCAGGCTCCATTGAAAAAAGGAATCCTGATTGTTAGACATGTCCAGAATAAGCTTCCATTGCCCACAACGGACAGAGCAAACTGAGTCTCATAACCCAGAGAAAGTTCAAAGAATGCCGAGTTACTATGGTGCTGTAATAAGTCTGCACCATTACAACAAACACCTGCAGTCAATCACCTTAGAAGAAGAAAGATTTATCTCAACTCAGCTTGAATGGTTTTCTCTGTGATTGGCTGGCCCTGTTGCTTTAAATCATTGAAAGGCCATACATCGTGACAAAAAACATGTACTAGACCAAAGTCACTCAACTCCCCTCAGGGATGAAACAACAGAGGATGAAGAAAGGATGAACTTCTTTGGGAAAAGTTCTCCTTCTCCTGATACATTCCAGTTCTTCCATCCTCCACCATGTAGTTGGCCAAGCCTTTATCTGATAGTCCTCTAGGGGACTTTTATGATCAAATTTTATGTCACCACAAGCAAAGTACTGACAGTGGCTTGGTATATATATTATGTCTCCCTGTGTTATGCAAAAGAGATCAAATCACCCTCATTAAAAGTTGTATGGATGTTGGACAACTACCAGTTTAAAAGACCACTATATTACATATTTCTTTCCTTGCCTACCCTGAGGGTCCTCTGGAATTGAGGAGCCTTGGCCTTCATACTCTCTACTGTATTCCATTGGTGGGGTAATGAGTAATCAGTAATTTCTCTTGAATGAATGATCCCATCCTACTCAGCCATCATACAACACCATGAACAAGACACTGCTGGATTCCTTTCATGAGTGATGTATATTAGTTCACCAAGATTGAACTATAAATCAAAATTTTCAGATGGAACAAGCCTTGTCTCCCAAACTCCAAATGGGAAAAACAACTTTGAAACTTTTGAGAAGAATGTAAAGAAAAAAAAAGGATTTATGAATAAGTGTCATGCTGTTCTAAGTACACAACTGCTTATCCCTTCTATGTGTCCTATGTTGCCATGGTTTCTTTTACCAACTCACCCATCAATAGGAAGTTAGCCATGGACTTATCAGTTATACTAATAATATATATTGTACTCAAGTAAATTACAATTTGATGATAGTCTACTTATACCTCCAGTAATATTTCTTTTTATATTAATTAAATTTTTATTTTTAATTTAATAGCAGGGTCTCACTATGCATTACTGCCTGGCCCAGAGCTCTCTATGTCAACCAGGCTGGTCTTGAAGTTATAGAGAGTTGCTTGTCTCTGACTCCTATGTGAATGGATTAAAGTGGTATGCTACAACACCTGGAGATTTCTATTTCTTCATTGCTATAGAGTTTGACAGGCAAAAATGAGGATATATATATATATATCACATAGTACAGACACTGTGTCACAAAATGGGAGTTGAACATAATGAAATGTTAGACACAGCAGGAAACGTGAATTAGTGAGGTCCAACTGTGTTTGATTGTCGTTTGGGAAATTTGTGGTCCAACGAACTTCACATTCTGGTTCTAGAGCAAGCCAGTGTTAGAAAGGAGAATCTGCTCTATTAAAATAAATAAAAAAACACAAGCAAAACTGGAGCTTCTCAGTTCACCTTGAAACTCAAGGGTGTGATGAGAACTGAACTTCCAATAATGCTAGTTAAAAAAACAATATAAATACACGCATACTCTCTAGCAATGATCAGGTAGTTAATTTTAATATATTCCATATATGCATACTGTCACTTCTATATTTGACTTAGCTTCTATATTTTCAAAATAGCTTTTCTGTTAATGAAAAATATATTTTTCCTCATTTGTGTGATTAAATGGATTTCCTCCCCCAACTCCCAGTTCTCACACAGACAAGAATAGGTACAGAGTAGAATCATTATCAATTTCTTAATGACAAATGTGAGCACAAGGCTCTTTGATCTTTCCACACCAGCCCCATGACTGACTCTTATTTAATATAGTTGAAGAAAATAAGGTAAATCAAAGGATAACATTTTTAATTAGTGCTTTAACTATGTGATTCATTGTGCCTTCTTAAAGAAAAGTGCTCCCACCAGAAAATGAAAAACTCATTACTTCTAAAAGCTGTTTACTTCTATTTAATGATTTCTTCTAATAGGCGGATAAATTGAACAACAATCTTTGAGACCTATTAGCCTGAACAATTTCACAGGAACCAAAATTAATGTTGTGGTGTAGGTTGTTAATCAACTAATCTGAAAGCAATGAAATATCAGCCTGCAAAGTCTTCTATTAAAGGGCACACAGCTAGCTTTTAACCAACTGCACAGCCCAGAGGAGTCTGACTCAAATAACAAAGTAACCAATGTATGTTAAAAAAAAAAAATGAGATCAAGTTAGCCCTTGGGAAAACCTTTCTTTACTGGCATTTATGATTTGTGGTGCTTACAACATTAGTTACATGAGCAGAAAGATCATGTGCCAGGAAAATTGGCAGAATTCTCATAAACTGTCTGATCATCACTTCTTAATCTGGGAGCTGAATGCAAAGACCTTGTAACATAGAGGGGCAAGCTCTTCATTCAAGCACACGATCCTAAGAACTGGCCACTAACATAAATTTGTCTCTATAAACTTAGCAGTGTCAAAGAACCATGTCCTTAGGTGTCCCTTGAATATGGTAGAGCTTCAGTTGATTGGCATGTAGATTGGAGATGGTAATTTGACCTGTCTCAAAGGGCTATGCGACATGTACAATGGAACATGCCAAGCATTTACAAGTGTAAATAGCTTATTACGTGTGTTAACCATTGGTGCTATTTTACCATAGTCCAATAAAATGGAATCAATTTTTTAAAATCACCAATCAATTTTAATTAATCGTGCAGTAACAGGAGTAAGTACAGTGTCCTCAGGATTAAGAAATCCTGGCCCATTTCTTCCTGTGGTTCAGCACAAGTAAATTTTGAAAATGAAGTAGAAATATGACGCTCACCGTCAATTTTTTCCAGCACCCATAAATCATTTTGATTTAGCATCGGATGAGGGCTAATTTATGATGGTTTAAGTTTAATTTTCAGAGAGTGCTAGGGTATTTGTTTATATAAGATAAAGGGCATTTACTGCATGTGTTTGAGTATGCCTTCAATGGCTAGTTTTCCATGACATTTAGTTATTCTGAGTCTGCAAAATATGCAAAGCTCCTAAATCCTTTCTCCACATTGACTGGAAGTGTTCTGATTGTTTAGCATATAAATGTTCATTTCTTCCATGGGGTGTATGTTGATGCAAAATGAAATGAGGCTGTTCTTTCTGCTCTGGTAAACATTGAGTTTATTGTCCCTCTACACTTGGGACATTCCTTTCCTTCTGCCCCATGTTCCAATTTCTTCCTGGGCAGATCCATCATTTGAAATGGTATCATGTGCATTTCAAACACTTTAGAGTTTACAGAGAATCTCTCACTCTTCCTTGAATCAGTAATTCCGGAGCTCATACTCTAGCTTGTCACCATAATTCTTATCTAATTTTATCTGGTGGCTCTTTTTCTGGCTTACTCTGACCCGGCCTTCATCATTCTAATCCTATATAAAACACTGGCTCCTATGAGAGTCTGTCTCTGACTATACTTGTAAACTGGCCAAACTATCTCTGTCTCTCAGTTAGACTACAACAACAGCAATAGAACTATATTCATTTATATGTGTATATGTGTGTGGATATGTGTAAATATGCATATAGATGCACATGGCGACCAGAAGAAGATGTATAATACATTTGGAGTTAAAGGGAACTGAGAACTTCCTGACATGGATCTTGGGAACCAAATCAGGATCTTTGCAAGAACAGTGAATGCTCTTAATTGCAGAACCATCTTTCCAGTCACCACTTTCCCAGTTGTTCTTGACCAGTATGCCCACTAGGTCATCCAGTGATCATTTAAAATAGGTCAACATTTTCAAAAGAAAATGAATAAATGATCAACAGAAATATAAAATCTTTTCAACATAACTAATCACCATAACAATAAAATTCAAAGCCACAAGGATAAAAAGAAAACTGTGACAAAATGATTAAAGATAACAATCAACAACAGGACAGACAATAAGGAGAAAGACTTGCACAATGTCACTGTTAGTGTGTGTTATATTACTGTCATCATAGACATCGGTATGGATGTTCTGCACTACCATGTGAGGCAACAATCTATTACAAATGTATACTCAAAGCAAATATAATCAACATGTTCAAGACCATGCAAGTCTTGTTACCCATAGTTACTCATTAATGGAAATAACCCAAATGTCTATAAGTCAATAAATGATAAAGAAAACATAGAACATGTACACAGTGGAATACTATTCAGGAATTAAAAGGAATGGACTCTTAGCATTTGTGGCTGGAGGCCCTTATGAAATAAGTCAGACCCAGACAAACACCTTGATTTCAGTCAAGCTGAATCTTCCAAAATGTAAACTGACTTCACAGAATTTGTAAATGAATTAGATTCTTTGCAAAATGATGTGGAGTTAGGTACTAATTTTCTGTTAGACAAAAGTAACAAGTTCCTATGAACTACTGGTAGAGGGTGATTACAGTTGACACTGATACACTGTATATTTCAAAAAGCTAGAAATAGGATTTTGAAAGAATTACCATAAAGAAGTGGTAAATATTTGAGGACATAGTTATATTTAACCTAATTTAGATATTGCACAATAAAGAAGTGTATAGAACCACTACATGACTCAATTATTTTCTACAATTTTTACGAATCACTTAAAATAAATTTTGCATTAAAAAATGAAGGAATGTGGCAGCAGTGTCCTGTACTTCAGGAGAGTTTATGATTGCCACATAAACACATAGAACAAAAAATAAGTCTGTTAAAAAAGAAAAACCCATCAATAGAATGAACTGAAAAGTAAACAAAGGTCCGGGGGAATGACTAGTTTTGACTGTCAACACAAGAGTATTTAGAATTATCTACAAGATACACTTTATGCAAGACCTAGAAAAGGAAGATCACTCTGAAAGTGGGTGGTATTATTCTACGGACTACTATTCCAGGCTTAGCTTAATTTAAAAATTCAACAAAGATTACTCTAACTGTGGATGATTTATTCTTCTCCTCTTCCTGGCCACACATACAATGGAACCAGCGTCCTCTTCCTCTGGATTCCACAGCAAGTGCACCTCTCAATAATGGTGCCTCCTCCACCACAGATTGTATCTATGGAAGCCAATACAACCCTTCCATCTTGCACTTGTCTTTGTCAGATATCTTATCGCAACAATGAGTAAGGCAACTAATCCACAAAAATGATATAAGAAGTGGAGTTGTTGCTGAGAACAGCTTGGCCATGTGATTTGCCCAAGGTCCATTTAAGTAGAGAAATACTTCCCCCCCCCCATAGGAAAGAGCTAAAGGTATTTGAGAATAGAAAGAGAGTCACAAATGTCAACATGCTCTTTTGAAATCTGACATCTTAAGTTTATACATTATAATCTTTTGCCTTCTTTTGTATATGCTCAATAGATCCACAAATAATTTCCACTTCCTTCCGTCTTCTCTTTTTTTGGAAAATTAATCAATGGCTTGAAAGCCCTTGTGGAAGCTGTTTTTATTAAGCAAGATTCTCTGAAAGAATCTAATCAATAGACTGCATATATTAGAGTTAATAGATTGGCTTCTAGGCTAGGGGATGGGAAGTCTAATAAAGGCTGTGCTCTTGCTGGAGAAGCTGTGAAGCTGGTAGCTGCTCAGTCCAAGGACTGAATGCCTTAGCAGTTTCAATCTTGTCTAAAAGGCCTGGGAATTACCTAAAGAGCTGCATGTCTTCAACCTAGACCTCTTGACACTTGGGCCACTTACTAGAAGTTACCATAGAGACTGGTCTCCCCATCCTTTAATTCTTTGGAAAATTGCCTCACAGACACACACAGAGATGTTTCTTCTATTTGAGTCCAAATCACAAGTTGACAACCAATTGAAAGCATCTTAAAATTTCATTATCTTTATAAGTCTGTTCCAAATGGTATCATTTGACACGCTTATGCTTGCCAATGCCCTTGGTCTCTTTCAGTGTTTTAAAAAAAACTTTTACTGCTTACATTTTTATGAATTTTTTCATTTGTTTTATTTGATCTATATGAATGTTTTACCTACATGTATATCTTCCTTCATGTCTGGTAGGTACAAAGATGAGAAGGGGATGGTATGTTCCCTTCCATTTCACTTTGTACTAACTAACACTGGCAGAACAGATTTTGAAACATCATACAGAACTATTTAATATATGGAATAAGTATGTATAAATACAGACAAACTAGTTCGTGAAGAGGAAAAGGACCAAGAGGGAGCCTGAATCTCAAGTGCTCTAAAACACCCAAGATCACAGGATCATAGGATCACAGAGGAAGCTCTAGTCTCAGAATATCAGACAAACCCAGGAGCACTGGAGCTCTGACAAACTCAAGATCACAGCTAAGGCCACAACATCTTTCCCAGCAACCAGCCTAATTGGGACCCCCACAGGAACCAGGGAAACACAAAACCCCACCCAGCTAAAAGCATGAGTTCTTTCCATCTTGCACCAGGGCTGTAGCAAACCCAGGACTCTGGCTCCCCACCCACCCCTGCAAAACCCAGAGAAAACTTGACTCCCAGGAGCTCTAATACAACAGGATCTCAGGAGCTTGATCACACCAGGATTTCAGAATCCCAGATACAGCTTGACTCCCAGGAGCTCTGACAAACCCAGTTCTCAGGATCACAGAGTCAGCTGGAATCTGAGGAGTTCTGACACAACCAACATCATAGGAGGGACAGGCTCAGTCAGAGACAGAAAGGGCAAGTAGCGCAAGAGATAACCAGATGTCCGGAGGCAAACTCAAGAATATAAACAACAGAAACCAAGGCTACTTGGCATCATCAGAACCCAGTTCTCCCACTACAGCAAGTCCTGAATACTCCATCACAATGGGAAAGCAAGATTTGGGTTTAAAATGACTTCACATAATAATGATAGAGGACTTTAAGAAGGACATAAATAACTCCCTTAAAAAAATACAGGAGAACACAGCTAAACAGGTAGAAGCCCTTAAAGAGGAAACACAAAAACCCCTTAAAGAATTGTAGGAAAACACAACAAAAGAGGTGGAGGATTTTAAAAAAATCATCCAGGATCTAAAAATGGAAATAGGAACAAAAAAGAAATCACAATGGGAGAGAGCCCTGGAGATTGGAAACCTAGAAAAGAGATCAGGAGTTATAGATGCAAGCATCAAGAGCACAAAACAAGAGATAAAAGAGAAAATCTCGGGTGCAGAAAATACCATAGAAGACATTGACACGACAGTCAAAGAAAATGCAAAATGCAAAAAGCTACTAACCCAAAGATGCAGGAAATCCAGGACACAATGAGAAGACAAAACCAGAGCATAATAGATATTGAAGAGAGTGAAGATTCCCAACTTAAATGACCAGTAAATTTCTTCAACAAAATTATAGAAGAAAACTTCCCTAACCTAAAGAAAGAGACCCATGAACATTTAAGAAGCCTACAGAACACCAAATAGACTGGACCAGAAAAGAAATTCCTCCCATCATATAATAATCAATACACCAAATACACAAAACAAAGAAAGAATTTCAAAGCAGTAAGGGGAAAAGGTCAAGTAACACATAAAGGCAGACCTATCAGAATTACACCAGACTCCTCACCAGGAAAAAAAAAGTCAGAAGATCCTGGGCAGAGGTCATACAGACCCTAAAAGAACACAAATGCTAACCCAGACTACTATACCCAGCAAAACTCTCAATTAACATAGATGGAGAAACCACATTTTTCCATGACAAAAACAAACTTACACAATATCTTACTACAAATCCAGCCCTACAAAAGAGAACAGATGGAAAACTCCAACACAAGAAGAGAAACTACACCTTAGAAAAAGCAAGAAAGTAATCTTCTTTCAACAAACCCACAAAAAAGATAACCACACAAACATAACTCTACCTCTAATAAGAAAAATAACAGGAAGCCACAATCACTTTTCCTGAATATCTCTTAATGTCAATGGACTCAATTTCCCAATAAAAAGACATAGACTAATAGACTGGATGTATAAACAGGACCCAGCATTTTGCTGCATACAGGAAATGCACCTCAGTGACAAAGACAGACACTATCTCAGAGTAAAAGGCTGGAAAACAATTTTCCAAGCAAATGGTTCCAAGAAACAAGCTAGAGTTACCATTCTAATATCGAATAAAATTAACTTTCAGCCAAAAGTTATTTAAAATTATAGGGAAGGTCAACTCATACTCATCAAAGAAAAAAATCTACTAAGATTAACTCTCAATTCTGAGCATCTATGTTCCAAATTCAAGGGCAACCACATTCATAAAAGAAACTTTACTAAAGCTCAAAGCACACACTGAACCTCACACAACAATAGTGGGATACTTCAACACCCCACTCTCATCAATGGACGGATCATGGAAACAGCAACTAAACAGAGACACAGTGAAACTAACAAGAGTCATGAACCAAATGGATTTAACAGATATCTATAGAACTTTTCATCCTAAAACAAAGAAGATACCTTCTTCTCAATACCTCATTGTACCTTCTCCAAAACTCATCATATAATTGGTCACAAAACAGGCCTCAACAGATACAAGAAGATTGAAGTAATCTCATGCATCCTATTAGATAACCACAGAATAAGGCTGGTCTAAAGTAATAATAAAAGTAACAGAAAGAGCACATACACATGGAGGCTGACCAAAGCTCTATTCAATAATAACTTGGTCAAGGAAGAAGTAAAAAATTAAAGATGTTTTAGAATTTAGTGAAAATTAAAGCACAACATACCCAAACTTATGGGACATAATGAAAGCATTGATAAGATGAAAATTCATAGCTCTGAGTACATCCAAAAAGAAACTGGAGCGAGCAAACAGTATCAGCTTGACAGCACACCTGAAAGCTCTAGAACAAAAAGAAACAAATACACCAAAGGAGAGTAGACATCAGGAAATAATCAAACTCAGGGCTGAAATCAACCAAGTAGAAACAAAAAGAACTACACAAAGAATCAACAAAACAAGAGGTAGTTCTTTGAGAAAATCAAGAAAATAGACAAACCCTTAGCTAGACTGACTAGAGGGTACAGATACAGTATCCACATTAACAAAATCAGAAATGAAAATGGAGATATAAAAACAGAAACCAAGGAAATTTTTAAAAAATCATCACATCCTACTACAAAAGCCTTTACTCAACAAAACTGGAAAATCTGGATGATGTGGACAATTTTCTACACAGATACCAGATACCAAAGTTAATTCAGGATCAGATAAACCATCCAAGCAGTCCTATAACCCCTAATAAAATAGGAGCAGTCACTAAAGTCACCCAACCAAAACAACAACAACAAAAAACAAACAAACAAACAAACAAACAAACTCAGAACCAGATGGGTTTAGTGCAGAACTCTATGACACTTTCAAAGAAAACATAGTACCAATACTCTTCAACCTATCCCACAAAATAGTAACAGAAGGAACACTACCCTATTTTTTCTATGAAGCCACAATTATGCTTATCCCTAAACCACACAAAGACCCAAAAAAGACAAGGAACTTCAGACTAATTTCCCTTATGAATATGATGCAAAAATACTCAATAAAATTCTTGTAAACTGAATCCAAGAACACATCAAAACAATCATCCATCATGATCAAGTAGGCTTCCTCCTAAAGATGCAGGGATAGTTCCATATACAGAAATCCATCAGCATAATCCACTATATAAAGAAAGTCAAACAAAACACATGCTCATCTTATTAGATGCTGAGAAAGCATTAGACAAATTCAACACCCTTTCATGATAAAAGTCTTGGAAAGATCAGGAATGCAAGGCCCATACCTAAACATTATAAAAGCAATATATGGCAAGCCAGTAGCCAAAATCAAACTAAATGGAGAGAAACTTGAAGCAATCCCACTAAAATCAAGGACTAGACAAGGCTGCCCACTCTCTGCCTATCTATTCAATATAGTACTTGAAGTCCTAGCGAGAGAAATTAGACAACAAAAGGAGGTCAATGGGATATAAATTGAAAAGGAAGAAGTCAAAATATCACTATTTTCAGATGATATGATAGTATGATAGCTTAAGTGGCCCCCAAAATCCCATCAGGAGAGCTCCTAAACCTGATAAACAACTTCAGCAAAGTGGCTGGATATAAAATTAACTCAAATAAATCAGTAGCCTTCCTCTCTTCTAAAGATACACAGGCTGAGAAAGAAATTAGGTAAACAACACCCTTCACAATAGCCACAATAATATAAAATACATTGATGTGACTCTAACCAAGCAAGTGAAAGATATGTATGACAAGAACTTCAAGGCTCTGAAGAAAAAGATGGAAGAAGATTTCAGAAGATGGAAAGATATCCCATGCTCATGGATTGGCAGGATTAATAGAGTTATAATGGTCATCTACAGATATAATGCAATCTCTATCAAAATTTTAACTCATTTCTTCATAGAGTTAGAAAGAGCAATTTGCAAATTCATTTGGAATAACAAAAAAGCTCAGGATAGCAAAAATAAAAGAATTCTGGGGGGGGGGATCACCATCCCTTACCTCAAGCTATATTACAGAGCAATAGTGATAAAGGCTATATGGTACTGGTATAGAGACAGGCAGGTAGATAAATGGAATAAAATTGAAGACCCAGAAATAAACTTACACACTTATGGTCACTCGATCTTTGACAATGGAGTGAAAACCATCCAGTGGAAAAAAAGACAGCATTCTCATCAAATGCTGCTAGTTCAACTGGTGATCAGCATGTAGAAGAATGCACATTGATCCATTCTTATCTCCTTGTACAAAGCTCAAGTCCAAGGGGATCAAGGACTTCCACATATAACCTGAGACACTGAATCTCATAGAAGAGACAGTGAGGAAGAGACTGAAACACATGAGCACAGGGGAAATTTTCCTGAACAGAACACCAATGGCTTATGCTTTAAGAACACCAATGGCTTATGCTCTAAGTTCAAAAATCAACAAGTGGGACTGCATAAAATTGCAAAGCTTCTGTAAGGCAAAAGATACTCTCAACAGAACAAAACGGCAACCAACAGTTTGGGAGATCTTTACAAATCTTACTTTTGGTAGAGGGCTAATATCCAATATATACAAAGAACTAAAAAACTTAGACTCCATAGAACCAAATAAACCCTATTTTAAAATGGAGTACAGAGCTAAACAAAGAATTCTCAACTGTAAAATATCAAATGGCAGAGAAGCACCTAAAGAAATATTCAATATCTTTAGTTATCAGTGAAATGCAAATCAAAACAACCCTGTGATTCTACCTCACACCAGTCAGAATGGCTAAGATTAAAAACTCAGGTGACAGCAGATGCTGGTAAGGATGTGGAGAAAGAGGAACCCTCCTCCATTGTTGATGGGATTGTAAACTGGTACAACCACTCTGGAAATCAGTCAGACAGTTCTTTAGAAAATTGAACATAGTATTACCCGAGAACACAGCTATACCACTCCTGGGCATATACCCACAATATGCTCCAACATATAACAAGGACACATGCTCCACTGTGTTCATAGCAGCTTTATTTATAATAGACATAAGGTGGAAAGAATCCAGATGTCCTTCAACTGAGGAATGGGTATAGAAAATGTGGGATGTTTACACAATGGAGTACTACTCAGCCACTAAAAACAATGACTTCATGAAATTCTTAGACAGATGGATGGAACTAGAAAATATCATTCTGCCTGAGGTAACCCATTCAAAAAAAGAACACAAATGGTATGCACCCACTGATAAGTGGATATTAGCCCAGAAACTTCAAATACTCAAGATACAATTGAAAAATACTCACAGACCACATAAAACTCAAAAAGAAAGAATACCAAAGTGTGGAAGCTTCAGTCCTTCTTAGAAGGGGAAACAAAATACTCACAGGAGAAAATATGGTGACAAAGTGTGGAGTAGAGATTGAAAGAAAGGCAGTCCATTGACTGTCCCACCTGGGGATCCATCCCACCAAACCCAGATACTATTGTGGATGCCAAGAAGTGCTTGCTGATAGAAGCCTGATATAGCTGTCTACTGAAAGGCTGTACTTTCCTGGCAAGTACTGAGGTGGATGCTTGCAGCCAGCCATTGGACTGAGCATGGGGTTCCCAATGGAGGAGTTAGAGAAAGAGCTAAAGGAGCTGAAGTGTTCTGCAACCCCATAGGAAGAACAACAGTATCAACCAACCAGCCCCCCCCCCCCCCAGAGCTCCCAGGGACTAAACCACCAACAAAAGAATACACAGGGAGGGACCCATGGCTCCAGCCACTTTTGTAGCAGAGGATGGCTTGTAGGGTCTCAATGGGAGGAGAGGCCCTTGGTCCTGTGAAGGGCTGATGCCTGGTGTAGAGGAATGGGTGGGGAGGCAGGAGTGGGTGGGTGAGTGCAGTAACACCCTCATAGAATCAGGGGGAGGGGGATGGAATAGGGGGTTTTCGTGGGGGAAAACCAGGAAAGGAGATAACTTTTGAAATGTAAAGAAATATCCAACTTTAAAAGCAAAAAAAAAAAAAAAAAAAGAAAGAAAGATCTTGCCTGAACAAATAAGATAAAATGTATTTTACATGTGATTATTTTCATTTGGCTAACAATATGCCATCTACAATAGTTGAGCTTAACTTGGATGCTTATTATAAAAATAGACAATAGACATTTATAAAATGTGTTATTTTCTTCAATTTTTGTGACCTCCTGAAGACATAAATCAATAAATGGAAACGAAGATGTGGATAGTTTTGAAAGTGTCCATTCTTACCATCCTTCCTAACACTATGAACCCAAATGCTGAGATTCCAGCTGAACTTCCCCGAAGGACCAGTGTTGTCCTCAATTACAGCCACAAAGTTCCATCCCTGTTCTATTCAGAAACCTCAGGTAGTGCAATATGAGCTACAGGACAGCAGGACTGAGTCCCAGGTAATGATCAAAGGAGAACAAGAACAAATTCACACCTTTCGTTTTTAGGACCCAAAAGCACCAAATGTGAGTTCTATTCTTTGAACTAAAGAGATGGAGAACCTTAATGGTTAAATGCGAGAAGTGGAGACAGTCACTAGAAGGAAGTTTAACTTGAAAAATTCAGTTCCACTAAAAGCAAACAGAGGTTAAGATATTTTATGTGGGTGGATAAGTAACATTGACAGCTGCAAAGGATTTTCTACTTCATGTGCAATAGTCTTCTAGCAATGTCTTAATGCATACTGTAATAAACACATTAGCAAGCCTTCCACTCATCAATTAATTCTCTTCCTCAATTTTACTGAAACTCCCCAACAAGCATTTTCTGAGAACCCTTTGAGATTAACTAGAAATATCCTTTAAAAATGAAAAAGAAAAAAGACAACATCTCTCTGTCTCTCTGTCTCTCTCTGTCTCTCTGTCTCTCTGTCTCTGTCTGTCTGTCTGTCTCTCTCTCTCACTCTCTCTCTCTCTCTCTCTCTCTCTCACACACACACACACACACACACGAGTTTATACATTTCATGAAAAATATTATGAACCAAATTTGCTCACTTTTTAAGATGTAAAACTAGACATTTTCATGGAAAATGACCTTGAATGCCAATAAGTGATCCAGTTACTCAAGATTGGACATCAAGATACTTATATTTAAATTGCTTTTGTTCTGCAGAACAGGCTTGTCATTGCTTCATGAAAAGACTGTAAACATCATTCAAAGTCACAGTGCATGAAAACATTGTTATTCATTTCCTCACTATTTGCATACCCAGTTCACTCTTGCTTATGTTGATATAGATGTTTTCTCAATTCCACCTCAGGACCTCTGTGGATGAACTGCTGAGTGTTTTCCACAGCAGTTGGGACTGATTCCAACTAATCACATCCTATGATCGCCGACAGATCAGAAACAAAATAAGAGACTGCTGCCTCAGTCTCTCTATGTCGTCTTGCTAAAAGAGGAGTGAGTTTTCCTGTGTGTGGAGCTTCTTCTGTTCCCTATTCCTTCTGACAGCCCTGCTGAAAAGAAATTCGGAACTCATTTTCCTCTCTCAAGTCTCTCTAATAAACTGCAAATTTTATGGAAATGAATAAAGCAAGAAGCCCATTCCATGGTCTCAGGCATCATAAGCAACACTGTGCAGGCAGGAGCAAAATGAGATCTCAGTACTTTAATAGCCCTTCACTTAGGGGGAAAAACTATCCTGGGTTAACTCTATTCAAAACTGCTCAATTACACTAATATGGGGATTTAAGAGAAACAAAAACATTAGTGCTGATTAGAGCATCACTGAGATATGTAACAAATTGTACATTGAGGTTCTTCTTAAGAATGCCATCTCTCTCATGGATGCTGACAGGACTGTAAAATAGCTTTGGCATTTTAATGCTAGCGCATTATAAAGTTCCAGATGACAGCTGCACAGCCAACACTTTAAAGCCATCAGAAAATTCAAGCCGCACAATGGTCACAGCTGGACCCATCGATCAAACTGTTTTTGCTCGAATGAGATTCAGAGGTTGTTGGGTAATTAAGCACTGCATGTTCTGGACTGTCGAATTTTAATCATGGGAGCTAGATCTGGAAGAAAATGAAACACATGCTCTTACCTTGCCTGAGATGATGGTATTTTGAGTCATACAAGAATCTAGGGTATTGAGGCATGCCCAGGGCAGAGTCAGATCCAATATTTGTCATTAACTCTCCTGGCCATGATATTTGAGAACATGTAAATGTCAAGGATTAAAGCCAAATAGTCATACTCATGCTGGGGACAGCAGAGTGCTCAATGCTTCTCCCTTCTTGCTAGAATTTATTACAAAAGAAACTCAAAGCTCCAGGGTCTCTGATACAGTAGATGTTAATTACATTATTTCCATGTGTCGCAAAGTAATCTAGGAATGTTTTTTCCAGAGGACACAAGAAATTGTGAATCTAGTGGCATTTTTGAGGCCAGCATTACAAAAACACTTTCAAAATCAACATGGTTCCACATTCAGACAAATTCTGATGCCTCCATTCTATCTTGGAACTGCTTTCATGATACAGTATTTGATTAATGGCTAACACTTACTAGAATGGAGCCAGTCTCAGCAAGTGCTTCAAATGTGCTTTTAGGATATGTATACTTCAAAAAAATTAAAAAAAGTAAGAATGTGACTTACTATTTCATTCTCACCAATGAGGGACCTTGAGGTAAATATTAATGCATCTTATTTATAATATTTTGCCAATATACATTATTATTGCTCCATTGAAAAGTAATGGAAACAAAGAAGAGATTTGAGAATAGTCACAGGTTCACAGCTCTGGCAAGTGATGAATGCAGACTTGAAAACCATCACCAGCCTATTGACTATGAAACCCATATTTTTATCCCTTAAGCCATTCAAGATTCTTGTCTCAAGATAGAACAACATCGATGAAAATTCCCTAAGGACACAATGTGTCTTCTGTGTGTCTTAAGGGCAGAGGAATTCAGCCCTTTGTTTTCATCTCACAGGGCAAGAGCATTGACATTAGGCCCTCTAAGACTTTAACCAATTCTTCTTCTGGCAGAGTTCTGACATTCAGACCTTATTAATCCTTAGGTCAATGGCTCAGGGCCTCTGTGATGTTCCATATGCAGCCAGGCTGAAGAAAAACAAGGACTGTCTATTCTCTCTCTCTCTCTCTCTCTCTCTCTCTCTCTCTCTCTCTCTCTCTCTCTCTCTCTCTCTCTCTCGGTACAGCAGACACAACTCATACTGTATGCATGGATTGATGAAATACTGGTTGCATAAAATCAAATATTCCTTAACCTCTGTTATACTTAACCTGTGTTATATCCCTTCAGCATTTCAAACCATGAAGATTTTATGCAGACCAGCATCAGAAAAGAACAATGGCCTAAGCACTCTCATCAACCCTTTGGATAGTTGGCACAAAGGGAATTCACTTTTTTCTTTCATGGATGTTTGTTGAAACTTTCTTTCTAATAGATTATAGTACTGGAAACATGGTAACAAATAAACATATGTAATTACACTTAAAAAAAACATCTACTCAAGCATGTGAGTGAACATGCTGATTTTAGAGGGAGGAAGAGAGTAATGGGACTGAGCTGAGGGAATCTGGCTTGAAGAGATAACATTAGATAAAGGCATAAATGATGTAAAAGAAATGATGGTTGGCAATGTTGGGCTTCATGGCACTAATGACGACCAACTAAATCAGCTCAAATTCCAGCCCTGCCATCCACATGTACATTTCACTGGTGTTTTATGCTTTGGGTTCCTTCTATAAAATGAAGACCACCCACAGTTTACAGGAGCATTAACTAAGTTATTGTTAGTCACAAGGCATTATCTAACATGCCAAAGATCCTGGAAGAATATAGACAATACCAACCACTGGATCCATATGCAAAATGGTACCCAGGAGTGGATGTTACCAGTTACCTGCTTGGGAAGACAAAAGTTACTGGGGTAGGAACAGGGGCAGAAGAAGGGAGGGCAGTGGGCAGGTGGGAGAAGCTAAATGAACACAGTAGAATGTAGTACGCAACAACTCTCAACTTGAAGGTGCAGCTCTATAGCTACAAGGGGATCACCATCAGATGAGTAAGTCAAAGAAACCCTGGGGGTAAAGCTTGAATATCTGATTCTGAAAGGCAGGCATTAGATGCTGACATTTGGCCAAAAAGGAAAAAAAAAAAAAAAAAAAGAAGAAAAAAAAAAAAAAAAAAAAAAAAACACTGATGTAGGCCTGTGGTAAAGGAACAAGTTTGAATTTGATTCTAAGAGAAAAGCCAAACCGTTGGAATGTTGGTGGCATCCTGCCCACTTCCTACCTCCACTGCATTTATGCATATCAGATTCTTAACTATCTTGAGATGTGTCGCATTCTCTTAGATTTGAAGAGTCCTGTGAGAGACTCTTCTTTCTGGGCCCTCCCACACTGTTTCTTAGATCTCCAGAGAACCACACTTGGTGGATTGTGCACCTGGACATGCCATTCAAGAAACTAAGTCAATATCTCGAAGCATCCATCTTCAAATCTTATACATTAAGTCACAGGTTTTTCTTAGGAACAAGCAAACCCTAGGTGAGTTTTACAGCAAAACTCCCAATTGCTTTAGAAATCGGGCCACTACAATAAACTCCCAGATGTTGGGTGCTAAAGCATGATGAGAGCAAGGGTGGTTTTGTTAGAGTACAGAGCTTCATTTGAACTCGGATGGAAGATTGGACATGTCAAGATGTCCAATGATATTCTCTTCAGCATTTCAAATGATGTGACCCAAGCATAATCAGAGTTCTAAGGTTTATATTCATAACATAAGTAATATTTTATAATGATGCTTTTAATTTTAGAGCAGTTTTTAAAAGCATGAAAAAGTCATAGACAAAAGTTATGCCCTCAATTGAAACTGACCTAATGCATGTCTCAAATGTGCAGTCTACTGCACAGCTAGAGCTATACCTATATTTATGTGCATAATTTATGTTTATGGATAACTATCTGATTTATGCGGCCATAGTAGACATCTGGCATGTCATAAATTTACAGAAGACTAAATATTAAAATAAAAAAGATTATTGGAGAGGGGACTCCTGGAGTACCTTCCCATATAACAAATACTAAATAATAGGTTGTTTAGCTAATAATTTGTCCTATGTAGATTCTACATAAGACAAAAGCAGTCATTGTATATCTGATTTTTCCTTGTATATCAGGATTCAAACTAAATAGAAGTTAGAGACTGTCTTGCACATTAAGTCCAGGAGAGCATTTAAATGGCTCGCCAACTCCAGTTCACATGGTGATATATAGTTCTCCTGGGTATGGACTGTGAAACTGAGTTAGTGTCAATGAAAGAGAATGGGAGATGGGCTTTCAGATGTCCTCATTCAGCCAAAGAGAGAAGTACAGTTCAAAGAGTTTTCACCCACTGAGCTTTTCAAATAACCATCCAGTACAATGGATGTATTGCTTTGGAGGGAAGGCTCAGAGGGATACTAAAGAAACTGATAGATATCATCATTTTAACAGTGACTCCAGGGTACTTCATCTGTCCTTCGCATATGGTAATCAGCCTGCTCACAGGGCCACTTGACTGGTTATGTGAAGGTAGAATCTGTGTGCTTTCATACAGCCAGCTCTCTGCTAGGACCAACCCATGAACTCAGAGCAACTAAACTAATAACAGCCCTTGTCTCTAGACTACTGACCATCTCTCTTCTTTAGGAAAGAAGTCAGGAAAGATACCAAATGGTCCCATGACCCAAACAGTAGCACCAGTCACAACAATCTGGATGTAATCCGCATGCCTTCCTTTTTTTAATAAATACATATCAAAGTGTTGTCTATATGTGCTGAAATGTAAATATAAAACTTAAAATGTCTCTTCAGTTCAACTTTTATACATGTTGTCATCATACATATTATTCACTGGCAGCCATGGCTTCACCTTCCTTTTGTGAGATTTGGACATTCATGCAGCATCTAAAAGCTAAAATATTTTGAGCTACCTCTTTGCATGACCTCTGACCAATAAATTCATCAGAAAATATCATCACCTTCTTTGTCAATAAAACAAGGTCCGTGCTGCTATTTGGATATTTCTAGCTTTTATGAAGACCACAGAAGAGCTAATGCTTGATATAAGAATCCAAACCTCAACAGAGTTGGATAACATGGAGCTGATCATTGAAATCAATATGTCCACTCATAGACTTGGTCTCCAGTTAGCAAAGCATTAGCTTGTCTAAGACCCTAGGGTATGCTAGATATATATTTTGAATAGTTGCGCCTTAAAATTTCAAGTTGAGTTAGATATCGTGTTTACATTTTTCTGCTTTTAATGGGTCTTGGGAAGAAAATGTGCTTGAGCCAAATCTCTTGATTTCTATGACATTAATAATCATCTCTACAGATCCTCCCTTTTGTCCCATTACTCTTTTCTCATCTGCTAAGAAATAGCTTCCAGGGTGTGGATAAGAGACTATTGTTTGGCCGGTGTTCTCAGCTGTGCAATGGTGCCAATCAAGCTCAAGTTATTTTACAGTTTCTGTTTGTTTGCCTTGATTGAGGTCGTTTAGAAAGGATTCAGTTGATAGCCTAAGCTATTCTGGAACCCGCTGTGTATCCCAGGTTATCCCCATACTTATGACAATGCCATTCCTTCTGCCTCAGCTCCCTTAGTGCTGAAATTATATGCATGAGCCAATACCTAGCTCTTAAGTCATTTAAATCATTATATATAGGAACGAAATTCAAAACAAGTATAAAAGCTAAGATTCAAATAAGTCCTCAGATATTAATCTATGGAATAGATTACAGCACCAATGAGAGAAAACATGTGCCTTACTGGTAAAATTTAAGGTATATAATATATAGGAAACATCAAACTTACGTATGCCATAGCTTAATGATAAAGTAGTTTTAAGCAGACCCACAGAAATCATAAATAGACCAGGAATATTCAACCAAATACTGAGTCCAGACCAAGTATTTAATTCTCAAGACTCCCTCAATTTCAAAGCTTAAGAGGCTAGGAGTATAGATATGTATCAGATAATGTAATCTGCGGTTTTAGATCCTGGAAAACTAAAATGAGAAAATCTTAATAAAGCTCCCAGCTAATGCTTGTTTTCAGAGTTCTGCCAGTATCTACAAAATTAAAAAAAAAAAAAATCGAAGGTCACTTTCTGTGCCTGGTCCTGAATTCTCCCTCTTCCTTCTCTTGTCATTTACTCTTCCAAATGGAAATGGACAGAGCCACTGGAAAGTCTGTACAGAAGCTCACCAAGAGGAAGTGAGTCACTTGGTGAACATGTGTCAAGAAAGGAAGCCTGAGTGGGTCCAGATGGCAGGGTGCCACACAAGCCTAGCACAACTCTTCATCTTGGGCAAAGCAAAGCAAGAACAGGCAATGTTTGTAATGGCGTGCTAACATCAGTCGGCAGACACAGTCTCCATGGCACCAAAGCACATCATACAAACAAAGGAGAGCCACGGGGAAGCCAGGGCTGCACCAGCTCTCTAAGTTTTAAAGTAAAGGATCAGGATGCTAACTGACAAGGAATGATCATAGACATTTGACATGTCTGTTTAGCATCCCCATGCTGAATGGATGCCTTCATATCCCTTTAGCTACAATAAACAAAGCAGACACTCAGTGTGAAGCCTATCTGACTGGCCACCTCCATTGGTGGCAGTGGAGTCCCAGTAGAATAAGGGCTGGCTTGGACATGCTATTTACCTAAGTTTTTCCCACATCCATCACTTATTAGCTGTTCATCTCTGGGTAAGTTATTTCACATCCGTTCGGTATGGCATGCTGTGTAAATAAAGAGAAGAATGTCCTATTTATTAAAAGGATTCATGGTGACTAGATCTAGAGCAGAGACAAATTATGTACTAATATGTACCTACTAGTAAAAGCAAGGTTTCTTTATGCCTTCCTTAGCAATTATCTTATATTGCTTTCATCAAGTTCCATACTAGTCACTATAAGTAGTTTGTTGCTACTATGAAAATAAAATGAATTTACATTTTTCAGCCACATTTTCCAGACACACTCATTTGCATGCTCTCCTCCAACCACTGAATGTCATCTTGCAGGATTTTCATAAGGTATGAATATTTATTGTTATTTAAATGCAATCCTGTGCGAGATAAAATTGCAGCCTCAGACCTAATTCAGTCTGTCCTTCCTGCCTGTGCATAATATGCATATGAGATGATGTAATGAAAGACCTAGGTATCTCTGTCACTGTCCCTTCCACACACTTAAACCTCATGCTCTTACCTGACAATAACCAGCAGACAGGCAGGGAACAGGGCCAGGGGTCCTTGGGCAACAGAAATCCACTGCTGTACCATGGGAGACACTGATATGCCCCTATCCGAGGCAGACCTGCTGTGAAATGACATCGGTGCTGTCACTGGCATGAACACAGGTAGGAGATGCTCTATAGATTCCCCTCACAATTCTCTGCAGTGATAGCAGGGAATGGCGCCATCTGAACCCTCCAGTCTCCCACAACTCTAGCCCTTAATAGTTCACCTGAGACCATGCCCTGGGGTTCCGTGGCAGGGCACCTTAAAGCTACCTTTGGAGAGTTCCACTGTGCTAGGAAAAGGTATTCACTCTTGCTACACCCACATGACCAGGATTGCTTGTCAGTTCCTCATCTTCTATGGCCTGCATCTGCCTTGTGTAGAAAGCCGGCGGCAGGCAGGCAGGCAAGCAGCTGTGTTGGTGAATGGGAATTCCAGTGTGGCTCAGAATGCTAGGTTTCCCTATTGACTCTCCATCCTTTCCAAGGTTTATACTCTCCATATTTACCCTGGCTGCTGTTTAGCAAAGACCTTAATGCTGCAATCTCTGTTGGGGTTGGTATGACTCAGGGATGCCCTCCCTGAAGACTAAGAACTCCTTCCTCCCCTCCTCAGACAGGCCCCAGGCACAGGACTGTTATTTTCCTGGTCTGGTTCTGAGGATGTCTGGCCACAATGATTCATGGTGTTTTTTTAATATGTGGCTGGAAGCTATTGTTAGTTCTCAGATACAGACACCTACAATACACACAGTAAGGGAAAAATCCTCACCCATGTTTGATTATACCATTGTAGTACATAGAATGAGAAGAAAAATCCCCTTAAACTTTAGAGTTGAATAAATGTCAAAGGTACAGATATTTGTCTGTATGTGGTTTTATTTTCCTTCCACGGTACATGTCATATCGGAAGGAACGTCAACCATGGAGCTGGCTTTCTTCAAAAGCTCACTTTTGAAGGATTAAGGAAGTGTGTTCTACTCTTCCTGCTGTCATCTCTTCTTTCTGATGCTTGATGAACAGTGCTTGTCGTGAGTTCAAGGCCACCCATGGGAAGCTGGGGAAGAATCATATAAAGCGTGTCAAGTTCATTCAGGCTGCCTGAGGTCCAGTCCATCTTAGCTGATAGTTCTTGGGTCCTATTAATCCCCAAGCTCTGTCTCTTGGCTGAATTGCAGCTGGCTGTGAGACATGTAACAGTGCTTCTGTCGCCTGGGATCAGCTGCCTCTCCCTGATGACTAAGCCCTTCCCTGGCATGTAGGCAGCTAGCGACTTCATATTCTCCATCATATCCTCTAACCTCAATCGCCTCTGAGACAAGTTGACCTCATCTCTACCGTGAAGAGCCACAGCAGACAAGCAGGCCCTCCACACAGAATCTAGAAAGCACGGGGATTTTTTTTGTAGACATGAAATACCACGAAGAGCTGTGTTACACGGTCTCTCTTTTGGCCCTCTAAATGATAAGGCCTCTCTGTTCTCCATAAATGGTTTAAATGTGCTTTCTCTGTATCTGTCAGTCTCTTTTGGGAATGTTTAATCACCAGTGAACTAAGAATCTGAGCCACCATCTCTTTCCATGAGCTATCCCAGCGTTCAATACCTCCAAAGTCGCTGTCAGAAGAAAAGAGACATTTTTTGTTAGTTACTTTGATAGATTAGCATTACTTATTGCTTCAATTTAATACAAACAAAATCTTGTTGCATTATGATTGAACCCATTAAAGACAGAAAAGTAGAAAAAATTGCAAATCTCTATAAATCTGTTGATTTTATTTTATTTTTTTTTATTTTTATTTTTATTTTTTTACTATTTTCTTGGTGTATGCTATGGAGTCTTGCTGATCAAAGATTACAAATGGTAACAAGCAGTAACTCAGTTCATTATGGCAAATTAATATCTCCACAGCTTGTGCTGCTTGTTCTTTGTGGGAAATCATACATTAATTTCATTTAGATCCTGTAAGTGTGGGGTCTCTAACCTGACACTTGAGTATACAATTATCTTTAACATTAGGAAATATCACTTCAGAGGAAAAGATGATCCTATTCAACAATTATATCTCATTCATCATAGAAGTTATCCATTAAACATCTGCTGCTATTGACCTCTAAGGCTGGAGATACTGAATAGAACATGCTGTAGCTTCATAGTCTCAAAACCAATACTTCTGAGTATAGAATGTAAAAGGATGTCTATCTCAATTATCTTTGAAAATATGCTTATGTTTATTTAACTGATTTATTTGTAACTGTACTAACAATTTTGTTTCTGATGGTTATGCAATGTAATAGAAATAAGAGTTGTTAATATGATCATGAGTGAAAAAAATATACACACACACATATATATATATACACATATTATACATATATATACATATATATATATACACATATTATACATATATATATACATATATATATATACACATATTATACATATATATATATACATATATATATGGTTAATCACATGAAAATGTCTCATAGTTGAAATTTCTGAATATTTGGAGGAGAAAAATAATTTTGCCTTTAATTCAGATCTCAGGGTTGTGTGTGGTGATGCATGTATCAGCTAGAACTTTGCTTCAAAGTGTGATATGGATTTGCTGCTTGCCTTTAACATCAATGTTCATTCCTTCCAAAAGATTGGTTAGTATCTGAAAACAAAGATGGAATTCATTGCAACAAAGAGTCTTTTGTCAGCTCTATAGTAGCAATGTGAAGTGTAGAGCAGAGGCAATTAGCAACAATTACGGAATACTCAGCTCTTCACAAACACTGAGAGTCTGTGCCTGCCAGTACCGTTAAAGGGAACAACATTCTCTTCAAAGTGCTGAAAACTGAGGAGGAAAATGCAAAAACCTTCACTACACTTAAATGCCCTGATAGCATTTTTAAAACATACAAACGAGCAGTCAGTGCTTTAATCTTCAACACACACGCTGTAGTGAAAAGGGTGTTCCCACCATCCCCACCCCCACCTTGTTTGGAATGGAAACTGTCTAATAAAGAAGAACTGAATGCTAAATAATAGACAATTTTTCTCTTATAATGCTGGGAAGTCATGACAGGCTTCCCACATCAGAAGAATCAACGACGACATATGCAACTGTAAAGACAACATACAATTTACTTAAACTCTTCCGCAAGTTCACTGGAAAGATTCTCTGGGCAGGTACTCATGTCTCTTTTCACAGTTTCACCTCAGGAATACTTTCTGGGATGAAGAGATGATACCAGCACCTCACAGGCCAGAATGGCTTCTTTCCAACTACTTGATTTTACATATGGACACAGGCAAGTCTTTACGTGTTCATCATGGATATAAAACAAGTATTTTTCTGTTATTTTTTCCTCCTTAATACATTTGCTATGTTTTTAGCAGTGCTTTACCAGTGTTATCGTAACGCTATGTAACAGACACCCCTGTTAAATTTTAATGGACCAGAGAAACAATCATTTTTCCTTCCATGTCTCGGTTGACGAACAGTCTGTGGATTATCTGATGGCATCAGCACTTGCCTAGGCTCTCCTGCACTAGAATGAGCTATTTCAGGTCTTTATCTCAGTATCCAGGCTGAAGGATGCTCTTGAAGGTGTGTCTTTCTCATGGCAAACAGCACAGGCTCCAAGAACATAAGCTGATGAGATTCAATAGGCAAATTGAGGCTTCGGCTTGTAACTCATACTCTATCATTCCTAGGTACTGTTTCATCAGCAGAAGAATGCATAATTTGACTGTCAAACAAGAGAGCTGGTGCCCAAAATAAGTGAGGGGAAAAATGTTATCTATAGAGAATTTATGGAGGTACAGCCGAAAGGTAAAGATCAATGCCAAATGGCATCACTGAGCCAGTCATGCAAGTAAAAGATGGCTGCTACAGTCCAGTGTCCGGTGCTGTGGTACAAATGCAAGGTTGGAGCATCACAGGTACTATAAGCAGGAGCAGCTGTATCTCTGCCCTGTCATTTCCTCCCGTTTTGTTGCAGATGCTTCGCTGTGTTGGCTACACTGCACAAACTGTCTTGACTTTCATTCGCCCCATTTGCCTTATTGTTTGGATAATGCTTTGCCAAACAGCATTTTCTTTCTTTCTTTCTTTTTTTTTTATTTAGCTCTGGTCTCTGCATAATCAATCTCATCAAGTCTTTATTGTTATGTATTCAACCAGAGGGAACTACTTCAAATATTCAATCACCCATCATAGATTAGAGTCAAGGTTCATCATTAGAGTTTGGCAGACTTTAACTGTCAATCTCTGTTTCCTACCATTAAATAATTCAGTTTCTTTAGAAGAACAGTAATTATTTCTCAGATATAGAAATTATAAATCAATGTAACTCTATAATGAATTTAGACTATTTAACAGACTTAAAACCTCATTAGGTTTTATATATTGCATTTTTATTTTAAACAAACAAACAAACAAACAAAAAACCCCACTTAAGTATCAGCAAGCTCATGAAATACAGTAAGGCAGGACAGACAGTTCATGCTTTCATCCTGACCTCTGTCATTAAGATTTATAGGTTCTGAACACATAATACATGCCCTGCTTTTGATCTCCTGGTAACCTCATTCAAGCATGAGCTTTGAGCTTTGAAGTTTTGTGGAATCCTGGTCGGTTGATCCTAAGCAATACCAACAACATCCCAGAATTTTTTATTTTAACTTAAAACATATAAGCCCTTTTATTCAAGTTGATCACAATGTAATTACACATTAAAATTTAGAAATTCTATACATCTGTGTTTCTAATAGAAAACCAATATCCAAAGTTTGACTTAAACATTTTGACCTAAACTAGAGACTTAGGTTTGAGTCTGACTTTAATTCTCATAATCTTAATTTAAAATTTTATTGTAATTTATTTCTAAAGGCATTTATTGATACTTTGTTTTAGATAAAGCTTGGAACATGCAACAAAACACACAACAATGCCAACAAGGTTTGCCATAATAAATTCCCTGATGCTATATGGTAGGGACACAGAGAAGTGAGCCAAGCAAATTCAAAAGAGAATTGTAGTTTTGCTGTAAATTTTTTATGAAGAAAATAGCTCCTAGTATGTGTGTTGCTTGAGAGAGTAAGAAAGAGAATCCAAAGAGTAAAATGAGCCAGCAATATTGTGTTGTGAAAGAGCAAATCTCCTTTGCGAATGAGTATATGTCCTTCAGCTGTCACAGGAAGGGAAAGGCCAGATGTGGATGCCAAGTAAGCAAAGGAGAACGTGGTACCCACGAGACTCATTGCAGTGGGCAGGGGTCGGGCCAATGAAAAGTTCTGACAAGGATAATCATGGTGTCCAGGAACAATATGTGCAGACTACCCACAGTAGCCGGTTTCCCTTAGAAGAATAAAAAATACTGCCTCTCTGCTCATCACACAAACTTGGAAACTAAGTCATTCTTGTGGGTTTCCTTTGTATGGGTAGCACCATGTTGAAAGCTAGATTTTCAAAGTACGTATATATGTCAGCAGAGTCAATTAAACAAACAAACAAACAAAGCATGAGTTAACACATCAACTAAAAACTAGAATGTATATTAAGGATCCTCACAGTAGGCTGAACACATTTGGAATCTGCTGTTCCCCTCCACATCCATTGTGGTTTGATGCCTTGACATCCTAAGGGGCTGAGTGAAGGAAAGAAGACAGGTGAGATGGGAAGGAAATGACAGATATGGAGGCAGAAAACCTGAGGTCAAGTGGAGTGTGCACATTGCAGGAAGTGGCATCAACTCTTCAGAAACCCGGCAGCACCTCAGCTCCTTTATTACACACAGCACAGTGGGGCGGAGTTAGTAGGCTAAGTATGAGGTGTCTGAATGAGCCGTGTCAGGCTGTAGACAACCAGGGGGGAGCTGTGGTTGCTTGTTTGTGCACGTTTTGCTAATATTTGCACACAGAGCAGAGTAAGGCGTTGCCATTCCTGAGCTTGACCCTTAGGGGGAAGGCTTTATCAGTTTCTCATGAGTCATTGCCAAGCCCATGTCAGACAAAACACATTCACCCTGGCAAGGACTTCATTGGCTCTTTACACATCCACTCAAAGCTTCCTAGGCTCACATGGTCCTTTCAGAGGAAATTATAAGATGCACAGCTTGGTAGCTGAACCAAGTAGTATCCTAGCAACAAAATGCTAAGCACTTTCTTTGCAGTCAACTAATAATTTTAATATTCTCATATACGGAGGGAAGGAAAAGGTCTGGTGCTCTGATAGAAGTGAAAATTCCTTCACAATAGAAAGGATAGAACCTGTGTGTCCATCCATCCAGCACATACCTGTTAAATGCCTGCTAAGAGCCCAATACAGTAAGATTCCTTGGGACTCACAGGTCATTGTCAACATGAGATCAAGATTCTTATTTAACACGTTATGCACTGGACTCACATAGAGTATCAGCTAACAAGTCACTGTCAAATGGCTCTCCGCTTTTAACTGAAAATGCATTAAAGACAATATCAATTTCCATTACCAGAAAACTTCAGACAAAGACAACCGACAACATATATACAAAGAGAGACACTTGTTAAAGAGATTGTTCCACTCTGTTAGGGAGGGTGGCATGTCCTGGGATCTGCAGGGTAAAGTCGGGAAGCAGGAAGCTTGAAGATCAAGACTAGCCCCAGTTCCGAAGTTCTGTGACCCAGGAAAGGTGATGGGAAATTCTGGTCCAAAAACCTGAAAGCATGCATCTTGGCAAAGCAAATGCGTCCACTCGTGTCTGGGCACAGGAAACAGCCAGTATCTAGTGTTAACGGCAACCACGTGCAGAGAAATCTGATGCCCAGAGAGACCAGTCTTTTCTCCAGACTGACCACTGACTGATGCCAGCTCCCGTCCCCCTACAGCTATGGACAGCAAGTGTCTTTACCAGCTCTGTCCCTGAAAACACTTTGTCCAAGAACATCCTTACAAAACCATTTAGCATCATGTTTAATCAAACAGCGTCACCCTCCCTGACTTGGCAGGTTGATGCATAACACCACCTATCACAGGGTCCATTTTACGAAGGTTGTTGGAACGAAGCTACGGTGAGCAACCATAATAGCAGTAGGGAAGAAAAAGAACCTGGGAAGACAGGTAAAGACCTGCAGGAGGCAGAGGGGCGGGGAGAACTCAGCTGTATAGGAAGACTTTTCTGTTTACCTGCATTTTCCAGTCAATTTTTAACTTACCTGAGAAGTTTGGAGAGGGGGAGTTTCTGAGGCAGACCGAGCATCCCCACCCTCCGCTTGTCTGTCAGCCATGATGGTGGAGATGGCGGAGAGCAGGCCTTTCACGAGTCTCACTGGGTTTGTGTGTATTTGTGTGTTACGTAACAATTCTCACGAAATGAACATGTATTTGTATGTTATATAACAAGGTGTGGGTGTGAAGACATAAAAATGAGAAATGTCGAGGCAGCACCTCCGTGCCCTGTTCCCGAGGTTGCCGGTTCTTTCTCGGAGACAATGATGGAGTGTGAGAAGAACTCACGAGTGCAAGATTGTGAAGAAAGTACTAATGAATACCCTCAGAATTACACGCTTCACGTTTCTGCCTTCAAGTTTATCCTAAAAGTCTTTTTTGGAAATGTTAATTCTATCATTTTATTTGTCTAGTTCTGCAGAAAGGAACATTTCTGAGGCTAAATCCTTATTAGAAATATTCAATTTCATCCGAAATGTTTCCACACATAATATTACAGTATAATAAGAAGTCTCTTAAAATATCTAGGTGCTTGCTTAATGTAATTATTATTACCTGTTTTAATGTCAATTCGTTCTCCTGTCTACCTTCAAAGACATCAATTGTGTGAGGGGACTTGTTAATTTGTCTCCTTGGACCTCAATTCCTTCAGCTGGAAAGTGAAAATTTGAATAAAAAGACCATTATAGAGTTCTCTAGCTTTAACCTTATATTCATGATTTTTTTACATGCCATTTATACCAGATTCTATCCTTGGCGCCAATGTACTGTCTTAAGAGATACTATGCTGCCCTCATGTGGTCAGATATGAGGATGCACACAAATCAGTAAATTTTTTTGGCCAGTTTTGTCTGCCAGTTCAGTTTGTTATCCTCAATAACAAAATTAATTAGGAACATATATCCCCCAAATTCTAATACTTTGACAAACAATAAAGATATGAATTATCACATATCAAAAATAATATGAATACACTAATGGTATTTAAAATCAACCCATTAGGTAATATAAATATACATGCCACAATTTTTTTTCAAATCTGTAATATTCAGGTGGTAAAATTAACAGTTTCACAGTGTTCTGAGAGGCCGTGATACATATTGTCTGATTCCATAACTTAAAATATTTCAACACTGTATTATCTTCCAACACCTTAATTTTGAAACATTCTATTTTTTTTTTCATATTCCTTTGTTTCTAGGAGACATTTCTGAGGAAATGGGCATAAAATGTTTAAAACTCTGGCTGGATATTATGTGGAAACTCTACTAACACAATAGCCACCCTGAAATTAAAGTGCAAAGGGAGTTGATTTTTTTATCCATTTATCAAATTGTGACCAATATTGATGATTTAAGGTAATGAGAACTTGATAGAGATCAATGGTCTTAGGCCTCCAATAAATGGCACTCTTCTTATCAATTCACAGAAGGGTAAAGTTATCAATCGGAAGTTACTCTGTGATCACTTCATGAAACAGGCGAGCAGTGGCTGTGATTGTAAAAAATATCAGTAGTGGTTTTACAAGCACGATGTCTTAGAGAAACTAAGTGGGTGAAACCAAGAATCAGATAAACTAAGACTCGGGGGAGGCTCTGCGGCTCTGAGCCCTGCAGCTGCCTGAGACGCATCTGAAGGAAGTGCATCCATCATCTGACAAGCAAATACCACAGCTGCAGGAAGGATTCAGAAAGCCCCTAGTCAGAGGCTGTGTGCTTCATGAAGCTCTTCAACCTAAATTGATCGTTTCAATTCCTCTTTCAGACCCAGAATAACAACTTTCTCTTCCTCACTGTAACTCCATGTGTTGGTACCTACCATCAGACCTTCTCAGCAAGGCACATAGGTACCTTCATATATTATTCTCCCTTCCCATACTCCAGGACCAAATAACAGTTCCTTCATTCCTATTCTTGCTTGCTTGCTTGCTTGCTTGCTTGCTTGCTTGCTTTTTCTATTCTAAATGACCAAATCTTCTGCCCATTTATTTGTGACTATAAAAGTGAATAATGATCAAAACCTTTCAATATTCTCTGGGTCAATGCAAATATTCAAGAAGGAACGGATTAGGGAGGAATTGCTATACTTAAAAAAAGATAAAATCAGGAATCATATTCCCTTGTGTTATAGACAGACAGATTTTACATTATAGGACTGTGAAAAGTTCCACCTTAGACTGTCTCTTCCCTGTCCATATATTTCTTCCCTGAGGAAGCCTATATTTATTCACATCTCTCCTTCTGAGTAATATGATATTTGCACAGGTAGTGGAGATCAAAAGCATGATACTTGCAGGGTCTGTTTAACGTGTGGGAGACACATACCTACTAAATCACCATATAGCATTAATGTAAGTGACAACCATGAGATAAAAAAAAAATACCAGAAGTATTTCTGTAGACAACAAAAATTATGCTTGCTTGCTATTTTAAATTGAGAGAGAGGAAGAGAGTTGTTGACATTTCTGTAGTAGATAACAACACTACGATCATGCCTTTAAAACACCAACTCCACCCCATATACACACACAGCAGGCCGAAAGCTTTCATCTCTGCACATTTGCTCAAATGCCTTCGGAATAAAAACAGACCGAGGTTACCATAGAAACTGCTCATGGTTTCAGGTGTTTCTCGGCTCGGGGGCATTTTGTTTCACTAACTGGGTGGAGAGGGAAGTATGCATCATGGCTTCTCATTAACTCCACTCTCCCTCTTTGTTAGAGGTTGGCTGCAGGAATCCCATGTTCTCCTGGTCTGTGTTCCCAGCAACTTCTCTCGCTGCCATTTGCTGTGCCCAAGTGGCACAGAGCCACTTTAGAAGGTTGGCGACTTCTGCCCATTTCTGACTGCATTTTCCTCCCTTCTGATCAGCAAGGAAATGAGAATGTTACTTCCATAGGAACTCACATGACATGCTTTCCTGTTCCGACTTTATACCATCCATCTGGAATGCTATCAGTGTAAGATATGAAAAACAACGGCAGTGACTGTGGAACTCCAATTAACACCAATAACAGCAAAGATTTAACAGTGTGTGGGGTTGGGGGGCCGGGGGGAGTCAGTCACGGTGTGATGCTATGGATCTGGGAAGGCCTGCTCTCTAGTATCTCTTGACTGAGATGCTGGACTGTAAACATGGAGAAGAGGAACAGGAGAGCAGCATCCATCATTGCTCTCTGTTCCTAGGTAGACGTGATGTCACCAACTCACTCAAGCTTCTTCCTTCCTGACACCGCCCCAACCCATCATTATTGACTGAACCCTTGAGCTGTGAGCCAATCTGAACCCCTTCTCTTTTAAGCTGCTTTTCCCTTTTTTAGGTCCTTTTCTCAAAGCTGTTAGAAAAGAAACCAAGATACCTGACACAAAACAAAAATACAGATGCAAATTTTACCTTCTGTGTTGGGTTAGCATGCAGTCTCAACACTCTAAGTGATGAGTACAAAAGATCATGAGTTTGAATCCAGTTTAGACTATATAGTGAATTCTGAGGCAGCATTAGGCTAAAACATGAAACGGGGTCTGAAAAAAGCAATAAGTTATCAGGAAAAAAAAAGATAAAAATGAAATCTTTCATAAGGTTCTCAGTAATTAATTCCCTTAAGGAATGATGCTCTCCTCATAACGTAGGTTGACAAATTAAACATTAAGAAAACAAATCAATGTGTGGAGAATTTATTTATTCACATGCATTCTCAAATGTCAGCTGTGTCTCTAAGTGATGCAAAAACATGCAAATCTCGCGTCACTCTGTAGAGGTGTGAAAACCCCCAGATCCACCCTGAATCAGTCTGAGACTCAAACTATCCCACCATCTTTAGTTTCGTTGAGTTAGTTTTGTCTTATTTTATCATGATGTCCATAGTATGTCACGCAATTCATTATTGCTATTAATAATCAAGTATGCTGTATGCCTTAAGAAGGTGTGGACTTTATGATAAGTTATGTCCCAAGGGACAATGAGGAGCTGATTGGTGATATGAGAAGGGTTAGTGTCGAGTCCACAGATTCCAGTCTTAGACGTGTGTGACTAAACACACAACCTTGAGCATGTAGCCGATGGTCTCACTGCTTCCATTTTCTCATCTTCAAGTGGAAATGGTGATGCTAACTACAGTAGGACCTTGCTATGAGATATCTAATGTGAAAAAGTCTTATCCTTTTCTTATAAGAAAAGTTAGAATTTCTGAAATGTTTATAAGGCTCAGTGGTTCACAAATTATAAATACCTATACTTTTTTTTTTTTTTTTTTTGGTTTTTAGAGACAGGGTTTCTCTGTGTAGCCCTGGCTGTCCTGGAACTCACTTTGTAGACCAAGCTGGCCTCGAACTCAGAAATCAGCCTACCTCTGCCTCTGCATCCCAAGTGCTGGAATTAAAGGCATGCGACTTTTGTTTGTTTGTTTGTTTGTTTGTTTGGTTTGGTTTGGTTTGGGTTTTTTGTTTGTTTTTTGTTTGTTTGTTTGTTTTTTGGTTAAATACCTATACTTTTTAAGTAATGGCAAAAACAGACAACACAACTTCCCAGAGAAGTCATTTATGATTAAGGTAGAATGATTAATAACTGAAAAAAACTTAGAAGATTCAAAAAAAAAAGTGAAAACACAGCAAATGAGGATTTGAATACCATAAAGGTTGAGGAAGCATCAAGGAGATGACAATTATGAGTATATAATGATTAATGCCATTATGTAAACACACACACTCATGGCAAACATAAAACAAAAACAGAGGCAGTGTAATTGGCCTCTAAAATGGCAGCTGATGGTGGCTCACTTAACACTTTACCTAAGTCTGTGGTCTCCCAGCTACAGTGTTGTTCTAGACTTATTCCCTGATAGACAGAAGAGCTGATGTGCCCAGGATGGACTTAACACCTCTGCTCTGGTCCCTTTCTCCTTCCCTTGCCTGTGCTCTACATCCGCACTGACACACTCCAGAGGAAATCAGCTGTTAGCACAACTGATAGCACAACTGAGAAGTCATGCTTACAGATCAGAAGGAAGTCCTATGAACTTCTGGTAACTTCACATTTCATCAGTGTCTGAGACCCTGAGCCATCACAGCCCTGTCTGTGTCTGGCACAAATGAGTACACAGGATTTAATATTGTAAATTCCCATGTTTGGAGATAATTTTTATATATAGTATAGATAACTAAATCAAGGTTGAAATAACTTCCAAACATTATTTATACATTTGATGAAATTACCTCCTCCTATGCAATGCCACTCTCTGTATTTTATGCATTTAATATTTACATTATTTACTTGATATTGTCATATATATCATGTATTTTATCATATTCATCTCCCACTCGTTGAAGACCCACTCTCATCCCATCTCTACTTGACTGTCCCCTCTTTTATGGTTGATTTTAAATTTCAAAATCCAAGGAGTTCAATTTGTGCATGCCATAAACTCATGGTTATTAGAGTATCCATTGAGTCCATCTTCCAGTGGCTATATCCTTAAGCAAACCTTACACCACCACCTCCATCCACACAGCAACAAATATTAGTAGTTCCTGCCACTCTCCTCTATGTGTACACTCACTCCCAGATAAAAGCCTTCTCAAGGCCCCTAAAATAATTGTATAATTACTCTATAGCATATAATCCTAATTACATTCTTACATGGCCTCTGAAGAGCTACATGATCTCTGCTTGGTATTTATCTCAGTCACTTATTATTTTTAAACTCCATATGTCTACATTTACTTCCTTTAGGTCTGTGGAGCATACTGCCTGCATTTCTACCCTCAGGCTTTTGAATGTGATGTTTCACTAATGGTCACATGCACCAAACTGTGAGTAGCAAGAAGTGGTCTTCAGTGTCTCTTTTCAGATCCCTCTAAACAAGGGGAACCCAGAGTTGATCCTGTAGTCTGGATGCAGAGTTGCCCTGAGGGCCCCCTTGTTAAATGCTTGGTCTCTGGGCAGTGCTACTGAGAGACAATGAACACCCCAGTGAAAGTTCTTTAGGCCACACCCTTGAAGTGGCTCTCTGACTTCAGGCTCATGAATTTTGTCATTGCCACTTCTGCCTTGTTCTTTCATCTGTGACAAATTGCCAAAGGAATGTAACGAGTCTGCCTGCTCTTAGACTGAAACCTTCATAAGCAAGAGCCTAAATAAGTCGTTTTTCTTTATATATTGGTGGTGTCAGCTATTTTGTTCTAGTAATAGGAAGCTGGCTGATATGGCTAGGTTATCCATCTCAGAGAAAATTCTGTCTGCTTTTCTGCACATTTCATCTCTGTTTATCTCTGTTGGGTGAGCAATGGCCTGAGTAGAATGTTCCCTTCTTAGGGCTACAGACACGGTTACATACACGGAAGTCATCAGTGTAAAGTGAAAATAGAGGCCTCTTTGCTCATGAAGTATTATGAATTTTACCTCCAGTGATAGTGACTTCTATCAATCACTTTATCACTGTCACTATGCATGAACCTGGTTCTCCGGGACCCATTATAATCTATTTTAAATAATGTTTCCAGATGCCTTCACTGTAGATATCGTTGCCCTCTTACATCTGCAGAACCAACATCTATCTGATTTATAGCTTTAGTTTTTATTAGGTACAGGGGGTAACTGTGTTCTCTGATGCAAACCTGATGATAAAATATATGACCTGGTGTGAAGAGACCAGGGAGGTCCTTTAGACCCTCAGTGATAAGATGCTGTTCCTATTGGAAAGTTTAGCAATGCAGGCATAACTGAGATAGCAAGGAGCCCACAGATTCCTGCTTATGTTAATCTCAGCAATCCTTCTGCAAGTGGCCCTTCGTTGTAGCCTACTCATCTCTATGCATTCTCTCCTGTTATTACTAAACTGAAGTTATTTTTCTGATGATAATTTATGTCTTTTGACAATCCTTTGAGTTAGAACATTTATGCAGGATAACTGCTGTGATCAAAAGAAAGTTTATTTGGACTAAATTTAATAAGTTTATATCAACAAACATTTACTGATTGAATACCCACTATATGTTGTTGGTGCATAAGAGACTAAAGAAATGAAATTGTCGCTCCCACGAAGCTGGCATTACAGAAAAGTGCTATGGATCAAAAGGCTACAGACTGAACACCAGAGGCAATGGGGGCAGTATTAGAAGAATAGGGTGGAGAGGGGGAGAAGGTTAGGGTTTTAAGTAGGGCAGTCGGGGTAGGTAGGCCTGGGAGTGAAGGAACAAGAAAATAAACACTATGGTTATTCAGATATACGCCAGGTTGGAAGCTAAGAAACAAAAGATGCAGGACATTCCGATTTCTGGGAACCTGGTTACAGTTTGTCCACAAAGGATCTGCTTTTGGACAATAGAGAAGGGGTAAAAAAGAAACACAGAGTAAAGACTCATTCTAAGACAATAATTTGCATTTTGTGTACATAGGCCCTTCTGAGAAGCAGCTGGCTGTCTTCTCCCAAGGGTAACCAGCGATTTGTGATATTTGGTCTCAGATCTTAAATCACTCAGTCTCCTTAAAGGAGAGCTCTGAGGCAGTGTACTGGAAACCTCTTTAGCTGAGATGTGAGTGAGCAGACATATTGACTGGTTTGAACATGTTCCCCTTTTCCTTTTACACTCTGTATACCGGCACCATGGTAAAAGGAAACAAGATTTTTAAAAATTACGTCAGTTAATTATAGCTGGGGATAGAAAGTGAGGTGGATGGATTATGAAGTAAGCTAAGCAAGAAGAAAACAACATAATAAAATAATAAGAAAAATTAAAGCAACCTTAACAGTGAAACAAAGAAAAGCACAGGACGTGCTCAGCATATAATGAAGTGTTTAGGATTACTTAGCTAAATTTCATTACAAACTTCGGAAGCGGGTGCAGCTTTCTACAAGTGGAGAAATGGCCACAAGATATTGTGCAGTTCTGTGCAGCAACAATTTTGTCAAGTATTTATACGCATCCATAGAGAGAAGTGTGTAAATTCGCATACACTATACGTCCCCATACAACCTGCTGAGTTCAATTTACACACACTCAGTGAACACATATTCAATTTAAACAGCAGGAAGTAAAATGAAGGGCTGAATCTCAGACAGCAGGAAACACAATAGTTTGTATCTTCATACTGTTGTGTAAGTCAGGTTTTGCTCTCTTTCTTATTAAGTAAGAGGGAAATCCCAGATGCCCAATAACAGCACAAAAGCTCAATAATAATCCCAAGAAGCACCAAACAAACAAAACAGCTGGGACCCCAGCAGCTTTCTGCTTCTGGGCGTGCACAGGACACAGGCAGTGGGCGGAGCCAAGAAACCGAAAGAGAAAGCGGGCCGGGCACAGTGGACCTCGGGCACCGGGATGAAGCCGCAGTTGGTGAACCTCTTGCTACTGTGTTGCTGCTGTCTCGGCCGCCACGGGGTCGCCGGGACCTGGTCTTGGAGCCACCAGCGGGAGGCCGCCGCCTTGCGGGTACCAAGCTCCCTCCCTCTACTGCCCCGGGGCTCCTAGGGAGGGACCCAAGCTCCAAGCGCGCATTTCCCCAGTAGAACTGCCTCCTAAAAGTTTGATTCCCCAGGGCAAGGATTTCTGTGCTATATCCCAAAGCACCAAAAGATGTCCAAAGCAAAGCTAAGGGGAAGAAGTATCCTGAATCCTAAAGCCTTTCCCACACCAAACCTGTCGCATAGAAAGCCGCCTGCAGGGGGCACTGGCTCTCTCCTCCTATAACTGGAAGTTAATGATTTCTCAGTCCTGGAACTGTCTACCACCATCAAGTTCTCTCTGACTTGGTGGAGACTGATGTAGAACAGGAGACATTTCACTGCCTTAAATTCGGATTTCTTTTTTTAAAGTTTTCATAATAATCCTTCAATTGCTCTCCAACCTTAAAATTCTGAAATGGACAAGTTAGCTGACCACGGATAGATTTTCCCAGTAACCAGGGGAACTGACCGAAATGCAGATTCACAGTTGGCCTCAGTTGCTATACTTAATGCTCTCTGAAAGGTTTTTAAATCTGAAAAAAAAAAAAAGAAAAAGAAAAGAAAAAAGAAAATGCCATCACGATTTTATTAGAGGAGGACTCACCTGTTCGACTCAGTGTCTATCTGAATTCAGGAATGCTGCTCTTAGGCCATTTAACTAGTGTTTACTGATGTTTTCTGAAATTTCCATAGAACCCCATAGCTCTGCCCCGTTCTCCTTGTCCTCTTTGGCCTGAGAAGTTCCAGTATTCATTCAGTCCGGCCTTCTTTGGCTTCAGCTACCCTTGTGTTGTACTCAAATCAAAATGCTGTGCTTTAGTTCTCCTTTTTGTTACTTTTGAGCTCATTTCTTGTTACCAGTCTATTTCTCAGTGTCCTTGGCCTGTGTGTTACTGAGACCTGTCCTTGATTTCCAATAGGGTGAGGTAGTCAGTGTCACAGGTTGTTGATAAGGTGTTTATTGGCCAACTAGTTTTTTTTTTTCTAATCTTGAGTATTGAAAGCTAACAATGTAATGTATAATTTTTTTTCTCCTTACTGAAATAAAGCAAGGTTGCCAAGAAAAGCAACTTAAAGAAAGTGAAAAAGGGTCTACTTTGGCTCACACTTTCAGGGACAGTCTATCATCATGATAGGGATGTCATAGTGACATGTGTGTGGAGCAGACATCCATACTACATCAGCAGCCAGGAAGGGAAAGACATGGATACTGTATCCCAGCTTACTTTCTCATCTTTATTTGGTCCAGAACCCCAGCAGGAGACACAGTGACTCCTAAGCTTACCAAGGGCTTCCTACCTCAGTTACACCCATCTAGAAACATCCTCCGAAATATACTCAAAGGTTTATTTCCATGGACATTCCCAATCCTAGTAAAGGTACAATCAAGATTACAGTCACAGTCACTGAAAAATTATTACAAAATAGAATTTGTGTGTGAACTATAATTTCCATGCCTACTTGTATTTTACTCTTGAGGAGATTGCAATCCCCAGACACACGTCTAGATTCTCTTTGGAGGAGAAATGCAACCAAGGTTCCATATAGAGAAGTAAGAGGTTGGAGGTTGAAGAAAACATTTCAAATCTTAGTACATTTTTTTTAAAACTTAGGGTTAAAAACACCAAAACAGCTTTGCAAGCAGTTCCTGTTGGCAGGAATTTGCTGATAAGTCCAGTGACCTGTTTTCTGAGCACTTAGTCATTAAATGATAGCTACAAACTGTGAGTCCTCCTGGAGAGTGTCAGCTGGAGAGTTGGAAGCAGAGGGCTTTGTTTCTTTGGTGACTAAAAGTATTAAGGATTCGTCTGGCTTTACAGTATGGGTTGAAATATATGGTAAGTAAAACTCAGCTTATAAGTCTAAAAAGTGTCATTTGAAAAAAGAATGTTTCCACTGTAGAATTAGTTGGTTGGAGATTCTACTGTTTTCTTACATGGCACATTGTGTACAGAATCTATAAAATTCCATTTGTTTCGCAATGCACTGAAACATTTTAAAGTAGGTTATAAAGTAAAATTGAGCCATTAAATTAAATCCCACTTAATTGTATTCCTTAATCAATAAGGTAAACAGCAGCCCTGCTAGCTGTCGTTATATTATTATTCAATGAGACAAGACTCCTCCATGACTTATTATGGAATATCTTACATGCTACCTGAAGGAAAAGGAAAGGGAGGGAAGTCACACTCCTGCATGGTGGACTGGGCTCTTGGTTCTTGGTTGTTGGCTGACGCTCTTCACTTTCCCTTTGCTTTTCCTGTGGAAGGCAGATGAGAGACTCTGGCTTTTTAATACTGTGACAAAAAACCCTTAGGTGGCTTACTTAAATAGAGGAGAGCTTTGTATTTACTTAGTGTTTCTGTCCATGTTTGGTGGTAGATTTGAATCTGTGGAGATATAGTGCTCTGGGGAGCATGCAATAGAGGAGACTTGTTTGTCTCTCCGACAGTGGGAATCAAAAGGGACATGCCAGGGCCCTAATTGCCCTCTACCAGTCACCAAAAGCAGTCTGCATTCTTAGCCTAGGAGGACGTGAGAGGCATCAATGGATTCAATAAAAGCTGGTCTTCAGACTCCCTTCAGAATACTCTTGACAAGCCACCTAGTTGGTGGCTTCACATGCATTGAGGAGCATTGCCTTAACACTGTGATGGCTCATGCTGTGTCTTTACTGAGTTGTGTATGTGTCTGAGGTCATTTCTATATAAGTAGATTATTATAATGTAGATTATTATAAGTAGATTATTTAAATGAGTGCTTATGATGAGCCACAGATATCCTGGTTATCTCCCCCAAGTCTACCTTGTACTTGCTGCTGCTTGGGAACTTTCATGAGGAGGTGACTTTGAGAGTAGTCAGTCCAGTTCCACAGACATTTTAGGGTGATTTTTAGCTTAAAGCACACATTGTCTATATCGAAATATAGTAAAACTTGTAAAAACCTTAGATCAGATCATGTTCATTCATTTTTCCTTCTGACTATCTGCTTGACCTACAATTTGTCAGTTATCCTGTGTTGGGAACTGATGTAGATGTCCTTGGTGACATGTGAAGAATAGTGTCTGTGGAGGCCTCCAAGAAGTTACATTAGACTGACACATGTCACCCCAATAGTTACAGTAGTTGAGAAGGTGGAAACAAGTTCCTCCAATGTACTCTGTCTGAAAACAAACAGCATATTATATATGTGGGGGACTAGCATTCGTTTCTAAAAAGCAGTATGAAATCCTGTACATTAGAAAATAGATTCTCTCATTTCATAAATGCACATGTAAAAAGTCCCCCTTCTAATAAGGGATAACATATTTCTCACCTAGGAATTCTGCATGTGAGATTTACAATTCCCACGTCTTGAGAGAAATTCTCAGCAATGATTCCATGCTGACTATAATCTGTGCATATTTTGTCCCTGCTTAGATTTGCCAGACCTTCCAGAGAGAACATTTTCCATGCATACATGGAACTGACTTATTACCCACTGAACTCTAGCATTTGCCAGCGAAGGCTGATAAGATCAAAACTTAACAAATAATGAGCTCAGAACGGTAAAAGAAAGTGACCTTACAAGATGGGCAATGGGTTGACTTCATCCAACCCTAGTTACTTGACAAGCCAAGGCAGGAGGGTCACTGGAGACATGGTGTTCAAGACCAGCCTTGGTACATAATGAAACACTTATCTCTGATTTTTGAAGCATGAATAGATGAAGGGCATGAGCTGCAAGCACGATCATCATCAGAAAGGAATATCTTTGCTTACATTGGTAGAAAGCAATAAACTAGAGTAAATACAAGAAACCCTAGCTAGCAATGGGGAAAAGATGTCTAATTTCCATGGTTGTCTCCCCTAATAAAATCAACATAAAGACCCACAATGTAGATGTCCCCCGCCGCCCCCCAGCCTGTGCCTTACAGGTTGGATGGCTGAACCCATGCATCACGTGCTGGTTGGATGACTTTAAGAAAAACATACACCCATCTATGCCTCAGTTCATTAATCTGAGGTGAGAAGATGAGGTGAGCAAGTACCTCATGCAGAGGTAGTAGTTCAGAGAACATACTTAAAACAGCAATACAGTTTAGCTAACCTTCCCATCCCTCAACTGTGCTTGGTAGCTATGAACATTCCTCTTAGACAACACAAAGCCCAGGAAATTGATCCTCAGGATTTGCTTCTTTCTCCAGATATTATTGAACACATGAAAGGAAAAAAATGTATATATCTAATTTGTTCTTTATATTAACAACCAGCAAGAAAAAAAAATTCCCCAACTGCTCTCCTCTAAGGGGGTAGATTGAAGACCTTGCCAACACCCATAGGTTTCTAGTTGAAGATATCCGTGACCATCAACTGTCATAAACAAATCTATCTTGTGCCACTTTGTTTCTCTTGCTTGGAAAGGTCTGGAGAGTCAGGATGCCAGAGGTGGAGTGAGAGGCTTTCTGATTTCTCAGAAAAATTTTGGTTTCTGAGGAATGTTACAACTCCAGCCTAATTTCCACATGAGAGCAGTCCAGGCCTCTTATCTGCAGAGCTATCTTTTATCTCTACCAGATGCAAACAGCCCTTTCTGCTTCTGACTTCCAGTAAACATTGTTTTTGTTTTTTCTGACAGTGGGGTTGGAAGCATTTCCAAGCAATACTAAAACAACTTTGCTACTCCAGTAAAGCAAATTAGAATAAGAAAGAGATTACAAGAGTACATAGGATTATCATACAATTAAAGTTTTGTTTTGTCGTGTGAGCTATATAAGCATGCATGCATGCATGTATGTATGTATGTGTGTGTATATATATATATGTATACACACACACATATATATGCATAACTGCACACATATACACATGCATGCTGTCACATATATACAGGTACATGCATGCCTATGCATATTTACATGTTTATAAATTTATGCATGAATGCATACAAGCATACAGAAGCAAGGTTAAGTAACTGGCAGGGGTAGAAGAAGCTTGGCTGTCAGAAGTCATTGGAAGGGAAGGGATACAAGACAGGACTTTCTAGAGTTGGGATCTTAAGATGCAGTGTTGATTAGAGAGGTTTGTAGATGTATAGTACCTATCAAAATCAAAGAGGCAAGTTTTCTCCTATATTTTTTTTTAATAAAAACTGGAAGTTTTCCTCAAATTCTTTATCCTTAAATTCTTTTCCACTAAGGCAGCAGATATCTAATTGTACACCAGTCAGTTAAACAATATAGAAAGTAGGTTACTGTAGTTATCTTCCCATTTTGTCTGTTAAAAGGCTCTTGTTTGTCAGCTGTAAGTTTTCCTACATAAGAACGGTTTGACTTCCTCTTCATGGCTTTCCCTCTTAAATGCAGTTGTGATTCAAACCTAAGAGCTGAGGTGCAGTTCAGTGGTAGAATATGTACTTCACATATGTAACACCCCATGTTCTACCCCAATGCCAAGAACTAAAGGTTTAGGTCTTTCATTTGAGCATTGCATGTAGCTTTAGAGATGGTTACCATGTGCCTGCACACCATCATAGCCTCTTCTGCTTTACAGTGGAACTCCCTGATTCACCATTCCCCTACTCTCTGTCCTAATACACGGCTTTTGATGCAATGAGAGGAGACATATGTAGACTCACAGCCGCCAAGGCTTGGAGACATTTGCTTCAATAGTCAGAATTGAAGGCCACAAGTACAGTGACTGGAAAGAACAGAAAAATCCCAGAAATGAACAACAGTTTCAAACAATGTGAGCCTCATGTTAGGTGAAAACTAGCATTGAGTTCTAATAGAGGAATGCATGCTCTGAGGTAGCCTGTTCTGTTGGCATTGCTGCATTATGAGTACAATAGCAGGTTGTTTGCTATAGCTAGCTAGTCTTCATTTGTAGTACAGCAAGAAATACTTGCTGCGTTCTAACCTATGCAAGGTGAAAGCATGGTCTTCGAATGAGGCTTCCTATAATCTGCTTTTAAGAATGAAGGCAGAGCTTGGGGAGATATTCCCAACAGAATTACAGATAGTCCCTATAGTCTAGTAACCAAATTTGTCAATTAAGAGAGTGGGGTACAGAGAGATTGAATATTTATCTTTATATTACATTTCAATAGTAAGATATTCAGTTTATTTTAAAAATCAGGCTTGTGCACATTTATTTGCACAGGGATGTAAGAGAATTATGATTCCTCCGAATCTGGTAGTGGGGAGTTTTGAGAGTTGCTAGAGTTAAAAGAGGGAGGTGAAATTAGGGAATGGCAGAACATTTTGTTCTTTTGCAAGACATCAGCCATGATAAGTAGACTGTTCCTGGCAGAGTGCTAGAGGGCTGTGAAAGGCAGGAGTGATTGCAGGGGTGATAACACTGACACTTGGCAGCCTGCAACCAGTGTCTGGTTTAGCAAGTGAAAGAGACCATCATTCACAGGAGCCATACATGGGCGGCTGCTGCAGGGGCCACTGTGAGATCCATATCTTAGAGAAGGTCTGGCAATCATCTTCTAATCGTTTACAATTAGGTCTACAAGTATTTAAAATACTCTTGCTCTAACTACTTGGCAACCAAATAGATTGATCGTTACAAATCCCAAGCATGCTGTAGATCCCAGACAACATACACCGTCTTACGGAAGAACTCCATGTCATTTGATTCCCTATTCTGTTAAAGTGATTCCTTATGTTCATGTTTTCCTGTGCTAGTCCGTGTACCATTTGTGTATCTGCTCCACTTGATCATGATGTATTTTCTGTCTAAAACACTGTTGGGTTTGATTTGTTAGTATTTCAGTAAGGATTTTGCATTTGTACTCAAAAGAGTTATTCATGTGTCGTCCTGTTTTCTTGGGCTCCCTTTCTGGTTTAGACTCAAGGTCACATTGGTCCAGTTTAAGCTGTGAAGTATCCTTTCTCTTTGTTGTCTATCATACTCGTGTCATTTCTTTCTTATTTGTATGGAATTCATCATCGAAGCCATCTGGAACTAGTGTTTTCTTTCTGGGTCAGTTTTCTATCACAATTGTAAGGCTGTGAGCTGATAAAGGTTCGTGTTTTCGGTTTCGTTCATGTTTAGTAATCTGCTTCTTAAGCGGTTTTCCCATTTCATACAAGTTGTAAAATTTATTGGCCAAAATAATTAGTTTCCAAATGCCAGAAGCATGGTAATCATTGGGCTTTTCCTGCCCAATATGGTCATTTATGTGTTGTTTTCACACTTAACCTCATCCTAGGTACATACCTATGAGAGAACATGGAGAACCAGGATCCGCTGTTCACTGCAGCCTAACACTGACCTTGAATGAGAGAGAGAAACAGAGAGAGTTGTGACATAAGCCCTGGGTTTTTTGTTTGTTTGTTTGTTTGTTTGTTGGGGGAGTTGCTGTTTTTCTTTTCTGTGTAGGTCACCAAGTGGCTGTAATTTAATAGCAATCTATCAGAAGACTCTCTGTGTCTGCCCTATATAGCCAACCTTAGTACTCAGGCATCAGCTGTTTGCCACCATGGCAACTGCAGCTTCCTGCAGTGGGTTCCTGACAATTCAGCCACCAGCAGCTCAACGCCCAGAGATGGAGGTTTGCCACCCAGGTTCTCATGGCTGCGTGTGGTCATGGCTACCAAGTGTTCCAAATATCCGGCATTCTCTATTCCTGCCCTGTTTTACCTTGCTTAGGAAAGTAAATTAACCATCTTATGAATGTTTCCTGTACATTCCTTTGCAGCCACCCCTCGGCGGCCTGTGTTACCACTCTTGTTATGCAAAATTAACTTCTAAATTTAGTTTTATTTTTGGTTGTATATCTGTTGGTTACATTCAAAGCATTGCTTCTCCAGGAGCAAGTTCCTGAAACTCAAAAGGACTTCTAAAATTCACTGGTTAGCAGTCCTTCTAGGTACATTCAGTTAGAGAGAATTAAGCAAGACCCTGCTGAGTCTCAGCTGTGATCTTGCTGAAAACCAACTGATGAAGGATATTAAGAGGAGACCCTATGAAAATTTCACATATATCATTATTAAAAAGTAGATGGCTTTTGTGGAGCTGTTGTTTTTACAGCCATGTCTTCAGTGCTGGTCACATAGTGAAAATTCAGACTGATAAACTTGTCCCAGTTTTGCTTTCTGGTTTCTAAGTCATAAACAAAAACACCTAAGTGCAAAAGTCAATATGTACTCAAGCTAGCATGGAGAAAGTGGTCCCTGAATTTCCATGCAGCACACAGGATGAGCCAGTGTTAGGAAATGTAGGAATATTTATAGAAAAAGCAAACCTAAGATAAATTATGATGAAGTACAGAGCTATGGTTACATTTTTTTTTCCTTCCAGCTTGGTAGGAAAACCAGAACTTCTTGGGAGATCCCTAAGACTGAATCTTTTATAAAAATCTTTTTTGTCCCAAATAAAAATCTTGTAGAAAACATGCTTAAGAGAATGGGGTTTTTAATTCGTTTATCAACTTTGTCCTTTTTCAGGCTTTGTTACTCTGCACAGAGAAAAGTAAATGCATGGGGACACATTTCCTGTACGTAATTATTTAATTACAGTGTGTCACCAGTGTCTAGTGCTTGTCAACACTTTAAAGACGCTGTGTGTGATATTCTCAGCTTGTGTGGGGAGTTATGGAAGAATTACAGGTGCATATGGCACATTTTGCCCTGCCTGAAAATCAGGTTTGATATTTGCACCCCGCCCCCCCAAATCTCCAAGTTAGTTATACCTTTATAACTTCGGTGAACTGAAATAGTAGATATATAAAGTTTGTTTTCATTCTTTTAGGAAAGCCTTCATAGACACCGATACTTGAACTCTTTTCCTCATGAAAACTCCACTGCCTTCTATGGAGTAAATCAGTTTTCTTATTTGTTTCCTGAAGAGTTTAAAGGTAAGATCTGGCAGTTCTATTGATTAATTTCCCAAATTTAACTCTTTGTCTAACTATGGAGTGGTTTAATTGAAAGTGTTGTAAAGTGTGTGATGATTGGTATTTTTAAAATGCCAACTTTACAGTATGTGCCATGTGCTGAACATAATGGAAGTGAATTGAAGAACTACCTATATTTCTATGCACATCCACAGAGCTGTAATCATCAATTGTCTCATTATACTTCAAGTTGTCTAGCACCCTTTCTGTTTAGGATATTCATGTCTGTGTGAGTAATAATAAAGGAAACAATGTCAATTATACACATTTTTCATGAGTGGCCCAATTCTATCAAGCAAGTCATGTTACATCAGCTCCTGTCCCGTTGTTGAAATTTGCATTCCTAGCTTTCAGTAAAATGCATTTCCTATTACAGAAAAGCACTGAGGAAAAATCTCATGTGACAGGTTGGCTAGGTAGTGACTGCTTTGCTTCACAAGATATTCCAAAAACAAGTCCCCAGAGTAGCCCTTCATCTAATAACTTTCTCCATGATGTCTTCCTCCTTCTGTCCAGCTTTGTATTTAGGCAGCAAATATGCCTGGGCTCCCAGATACCCAGCAGAAGGACAGAGACCTATCCCCAATGTGTCTTTGCCATTGAGATTTGACTGGAGGGACAAGCATGTTGTGAATCCTGTAAGGAACCAGGAGATGGTAAGCATGACAGCATTTTACTCTTTGTTGTCTAAGCATTAGAAGGTACCTAATGGTCAAATCAAGGAACCCGTGATTTTTTTCTACATAGAATTACACCTGAGTAATACAAAACAGAAAAGAAGGCTCCGTGAGAGAGGAGAGATAGTGATGTAATTCTGACTTTTAAACCTGCCTGGGTGTGCTTACTTATCTATGACCATTGCCCTCGCTGCATGTACACCTCAAGGATATATCCCAGTAGCCATACTACTATGCAAACCAGGAATTCTGGGGACTAACATCAGGAAGGTCAACACCATTTCTGGCTGTGTGATTCAAAAGGAAAGTGAACCAGAGAGTGAAATGAGTCTAGTCACACATTGTCTGGACTTTTAATCTTCACTTCATCCTCTGAGCTTTATCAGAAGACAAGTTCTGCTTGCTCGCTCCCTATAACATCCTGTATCACCCAACCTGTGTCCCTAGAAATGCCTCCAGTGTAGTTCAAGCCTGCATATGCTTGTTACAGATCAGCTATGTCCAAGATTTGATGGTAAAGGGAGAGTGGACATAGAAAAACCAGATTAGGTCATAGTGCTTAAAAGCTTTTTGAAATACGTTTAAAGCAAATAAAAAAAAACCTAATAAACAAAGCAATACATTTTGGTTTTGCTTGCTGAAGGATCTACAAATATATAAGAAAAACAATAGGTATAAAAATGCCAATGGAATATAGCATGAAAAGGACTCACACTGTACTTTCAGATATGGGTGCTGAGAGGGAAGATTTTTTTGGAGAGTGGTTTCAAATAAGAAAGAAAATGGCAGCACAGTGTGGGATAGGTGTGATTTGTAATACACAGGGATCTGTCTAGTTTGAAGAAATTTAAAGAGTATTCCTTTTTTCTTTTTAAGTCACATTTCCTAGTGCAATGTATTCCACCGTCAGAACTGGTTATGTAGCCAGTCAGAGAAGATCAGGTGTACAGCCACAGACGGTACTCCCAGATGGCATCAGCAGCTATGTCCTTCCCCCTCTCCATGGTTTCCATCTGGTTAAAATGTTCTTTCCTCACTCTCAGATTCAGTGTTTATAGTTGGTCATTATAATTTGCCACCAAACCATTGCGTGTGTGTGTGTGTGTGTGTGTGTGTGTGTGTGTGTGTGTGTGTGTGTAAGTAGTGGGTTATGCATGAATCCAGTCCTTCCCAGAGGGTAGTGGGTTTCTGTAGGATCTGCCTCAGTGGCTTAACTAATGTTGGCTGTGGATGTGGTGTTCCCAGTCACACAAACACTTAGATTTAGGGATCAATCCATCTTCAGTTGCTGACTGTTTTCCTCTGATATGGGGACTGAGGTTAGAAACCCAAGTAAGACCTTTGAAAACCACAGTGTTGTTCGGAGCATCACCCCACAAGTACAACTCAAGACTTCCCTGTGCTAGTTCTGCAGGATATGGTGTGGTCTTGAGATTACGCCAAGTTTTTGGATCCTTGCCCCATCTCCCTCCTTTCCTCTCCCTCTTGCTATTTCTATGGATTGTACAGACATTCATGTGGCTCTGTTCCAGTCCTGGGGCAGCTCCTTTCCTTAGAACCCATTTTCTATTTTCCCGAGAAGCAGTGATTCATAAGCAGAAGTTATGAGCTAATCATAAAACACTCATCCCTCTAAGTGTTTGCTTGACCTCCCCTAATTCATTAGCCTGGCCTGCTTACTTTGTAGTAGTGACATTACTGACTTAGTCTTAAAAAATAACAAGGTGCACCCATGGAAGGAGTTACAGAGACAAAGTTTGGAGCTGTGACGAAAGGATGGACCATCTAGAGACTGCCATACCCGGGTGTCCATCCCATAATCAGGCTCCAAACACTGACACCATTACACACACTAGCAAGATTTTGCTGAAAGGACCCTGATATAGTCTTTTGTGAGGCTATGCTGGGGCCTAGCAAACACAGAAGTGGATGCTCACAGTCAGCTATTGGATGGATCACAGGGCCCCCAATGGAGGAGCAAGAGAAAGTACCCAAGGAGCTAAAGGGATCTGCAACCCTATAGGTGGAACAACAATATGAACTAACCAGTACCCCCTGGAGCTTGTGTCTCTAGCTGCATATGTATCAGAAGATGGCCTAGTTGGCCATCATTGGAAAGAGAGGCCCATTGGTCTTGCAAACTTTATATGCCTCAGTACAGGGGAATTCCAGGGCCAAGAAGTGGGAGTGGGTGGGTGGGGGAGTCGGGGGGAGGGTATGGGGAACTTTTGGGATAGCATTGGAAATGTAAATGAAGAAAATACCTAAATAAAATAAAATAAAATAAAATAAAATAAAATAAAATAATTGAAAAAAAATAACAAGGTGCCAATGCTCGAGAGAGAATTTTAATTTCATTTTGAATGAATAGTTATTTTATAGGTCTCTGCTTTCTGGACACTTTCTGTTTATTATTACTATTTTCTTTATATGGCTGTATCTATAGATACTGATAAATTTGACTTAGATACTGTGTGCTAGCATTCAGTAATCCTGTCTTCTGAGCAGTGTGGAGGATGCTGGGCCTTCAGCGTGGTGAGTGCCATAGAGTCAGCTCGTGCAATCCAAGGGAAATCTCTGGATTACCTGAGCGTGCAGCAGGTCATCGACTGCTCCTTTAATAATTCTGGCTGCCTCGGTGGCTCTCCTCTCTGTGCCTTGCGCTGGCTAAATGAGGTAATTGTCTCTGCTTTCTATTCCCTGGTTTCCTCTTACATGCTGTGTTCCTAGAATCCAATCACTCCTATATTAAGCAAAGTTCAATGTTCAGAAATCGAAGTAGACAAAGCTTGAATGACTTAATCAGAAACTTCTTCTGTACATATACTGTAGGGCATCAAGCCAAGGCCAGGCATGTGCTAGGACAGAGTTCAAGTGTGTTACATCACATGCCCTGAAGATACTAGAAGTAATGGCTTCCAGGTAAATTAGCTATCAATCTATCAAGGGTTGAAGACATCTTAAACACATGTGCAGAAAGGTATTGTAAAGATTTCTTCACTTTTCTTAGTAGGTAATTTTCACATGGAAACCACTCAGATCATTTCTCAGAGAGATGAGGATATGCAGTTACTAGTTTCCATGGTTGTCCAGAATGATGTTAGGTGGGACACCATAGGTCAGCTGTTTTCATAACCATAGATGAAGAAATATGCACTGGAAGTTGGAATCTTGTCACCAAGCCCCCAACTTCCCACTGCAGCCCTTTGTCACAGTCTAGTTTTGTCATTTTTCTCTCTGACTCTTCCACATCCAGCACCAGTGGCATGAAATGAGAAAATAGAAGGCCATTGTACAAGTCATCCAATCAGTGCTGCCCAAACCCAAATGCCCTCCCATTCCAAATTCACCTTATAAGCCAGTGACTGTGTAGACACATTATATATAACCGTAATCGAGCCTCCACCCTTTGAAGAAACTCAGCCCATGGGCCTTTACAGGCAACCACAAGAAATGCAGCACAACAAAAGATATTTTGATAATATCAAGGAAGAATATTTGGTCACTGTCTGGCCACAGAGCGTTGCTGCCTTGGTCTTAGGAGCCCTGGAAGAAAAGTGTGTTCCCCTAACATGCCCTCAGGAAAAAAGATGACAAGATGTTATTAACATAGATAGATAGATAGATAGATAGATAGATAGATAGATAGATAGATGATAGATAGATAGATAGATAGATAGATAGATAGATAGATAGATAGATAGATAGATAGATTATAGAGAGGGAAGTCATTAAAAAATTAAAAGTTAAGGATTCCAATTTTCTTGGATGTTTAGTACAAGTACCTTCTTGTGCTAATTTTAAGATCAGTTAGAATTTTAAGATCAGTTAGAATTTTAAGATCAAACTGCCCATGAGCTACTTTGGTGAGGCCTGACTTCTTCGGCTGCATTGAAGAAACAAGCTCTACTTAACCTTTCAAACAACAGGCAGTGAACACTTTGTCAATGTTTCCTCTAGACACAGTTGAAGTTGGTGGCAGATTCACAGTACCCATTCAAGGCAGTAAATGGCCAGTGTCGCCACTTTCCTCAATCACAAGCTGGAGTTTCAGTCAAGGATTTTTCTGCATATAACTTCAGGTAACTGACGTGTGTGTGTGTGTGTGTGTGTGTGTGTGTGTGTGTGTGTGTTTCTGCAGGATCTGTTTTCAGAATTAATGACTTTGATAAAGGTACCCTTCCATACTCTCAGTTTAGAACCAACTTCCTACTAAAGAGTTCAACTGATGGTCACAGTGGTGTATAAAAGAAGCCTATTAAAGTTAATCTACGTGTTCTTCAATATACAGTCACACTATAAATAAATTTAAAATGAATAACTTCTAACCTAGTTTAAAGCTACAACTTATATCTACCACCACTCACAAAATTCAGATGCTAAAACAATGAGCCTTTTCGCAGTCTTAATATTTGAGTCTGTCCAAATTCACATTGTATAGAATATAATGGATTTGGATTGAATGTGGAATACAAGTGATTTGGATAGTCACTCCCAGGTTACATACCCAAGAAACCCTTCTGACCATAATATTTCTTGTAGTTTTCAAGTAAGCAACTATTTCAAAAACTCAAGACAAGCGTATTAAAACTTAGAGCTAAGACTGTGGCACTGAAGATAAAATAGATAGCATGCTTGTAGTGGGAGTGTGAAGGTGATGCAGGATGAGTAAAGGTGTCAAAGGGAAGGAAGAGTGCTGGACATTGAAAATCAGGGTGACTTCGGGTGAGTTCAAGTGTAAACAATCACTTAAATACCTTTAAAGTCACATGAAAAAAGTCAAAGCTGGCCAGAGAATTCTTTGGGCCATTTAGTCCCACAAATGAGTAAAATGCACCTTTAGAATAAGAAGTCAGACAACAGAAGAGAGCAACTCTGGAATCTATTGTTAAATGCTTTTTGGGTTATTGTGCCATTGTGAAAACATCATCAGGAATAAAATCATTTATTTCAGACAAGGGCATAGAATATCTTATGGCTACTGTTGCTTGGACCCAGTGCCATCTACATGGGACATAATTGCAATCAGGGGTGAAATTAGATCTTTGAACAAAATATGGCCCTTTAAATAGACATATAAGTTCCCAGAGCACGAAAGATTGTCAACACAGCTCCTGCTGCAAAGGACGTGAAAATGGCCCTAAGAACACACAGTCGAACCTTTCCTCCATGACTGGCTGCACAGGGCTCTGTATATAAGGACCTTGGCCACTGTCTCCTTAGGGAGTGAAGGTAATCCACTTCCTGGAGGGGAAAGTAAAGCTATTCGCAGGAGAACCCAGACTTCCACATGTAAGTAATTGGAATCAAGGGAATAACTGTTCCCAGGGAACATGATCGTAAGTGGATAACAGGGAAGAGACAGAAGAATAGTTTCACCTGAATGAGTGGGGGTGGGGAGACTTGTGATGAATGAGGTTAGAGAAAGAGAACACTCCAGTATTATGTAATCCCTACAGCCATTTTCTTTATTAAAAAAATTTTTTCCTAGTAACCTCAAACTATAAGAATGAGGCTTCAGAAAGACCATGAATTTATGTATTCATTCCTTTATTCTGATAACTACTGGCTAGTGTTTATTGTTGGGGATTGGACAACAAGGAGCGTAGACAAAGTCCGGTCCTTGAGGAGGCTCATGCTGTGGTGATGGAGACAGACAAATAACACAAAGAGAAACACGGTGTGTTTGGTGAATGGGCTTCTAAAAAGAACAAAGTGAAAGATTTGAAAGAAGAATCCTCTCAGGGAAAGGAGAGTATGCATTCCAAGTAGGGGCTGCCTGGAGGAGCCTTCCTGAGAAAGGAGTTCAAGTGAATGAGCTCATGAAGGTAGAATCCTTGCTCCAACCAGAGGAAAGGAGTGCAGAGGTCCCGAGACAGAGGCCTGCCTAGAAAGCTTGCAGAGCAAGGAGGAGACCAATGTGTCTCCAGTAGAAAAAAGATCAAGGCCAGCATATGAGGACCTGCCAGGGGACTCGAAGAATAGGGAGGTGAAAATCGGAGTTCATTCTTCTCATGAGGGCCTGGCACTGCACACTTCTTGATGGGAAAGTCTAGGCTTTTCAGACTGAAAAATTGAAAAACTTGAATTAGCAGAATGGGGCAAAGGGGTCTCGGGCAAGAGGAGAGTGGCAAGGAACTATCTATCAGTACAGTTGAGAGATGTGGGCAGTGACCGTGAGACACCCCAGCAAGTGAGAGGAAGGACACAACAGAGCAAAGTGTTCTATTCTTCAGCCAGAATCTTACTTATGACTTGAGGCCAATGACTGAGGAACTCTGGACTCAGAGGTGAGATGCACACTTCTAAGCCTCATTAAAACTACTATAATCACCTTGTAAGACCCTTGAGATGAGGGTGCATCTGAGGTAGAGGTGGCCATGCTGCCATGATTCCTGGGTTTATTAGAAGGTCACCCCTATTCTGGGAAGTAGTGGTGTGGACTACTGTGCTGGGAGCTGGGGCTGGAGGGTCTTCCTTGCTATCTGCTTTATTGATTAGAGTCCAGATCTCGGGTATATCTGTATCATTCCTTGCACCAGATGTTAGTCTACGACGTGGGAACACTGCATTACAGACTATAAGGCTGGGATGAAAAACGTGCCTCTTCACTTCTGAGCCTGATCATAGCCCTCTCTAGTTCTGAGATCATGGTCTCTAGTTTTCATGGTCTAATTTTCAAATCCTATCATTCAAGGCAGAGTGAGTCAGCCGATCCTCCACAAAACACTGTGCAGAAACAGAAAAGATCAACAAAGAGGGTAGAGTCAAAATACAAACATCACCTAGGCTTAAGGCAAAACACTATCAAGCTAGCTGTCTTCCAGGAAGTTTTGTTCCTCAGATATGGGGCTTATACTACTCAAACTGCTGTATGAGACCTGCTGTGCAGATAACCAAAGGGAAGGAAGTGACTGTGCCCTGCAGGGATCCCAACTAGGGACAGGGCATATTATCACCCCAAGCTCTCTGGAAGAGGAGATAATATCCAGATGTCAGTAACAGAAAGTATTGACCTTAAACAATGAACCCTGTGACAAAAAAAAAAAAAATCAGGATTTCTTTGAGGACTATAGATTTTATAAGTTGTTGATTTGTGGAATAAAATGTAACCACATGGAAATCTACGCCGGCTCTCAGCAATGTAGTTCATCTGGGACTGACTGAGGGACACAGATAGCACAGGCCACAGGGTTTAACTTGGAGGAAGCCGTGCTCTCTGCAGAAGAAATGATGGCACTGTCACTTTTTCAGATGTCAGAGATCAAATGGAGCAGCTCTCTGAGGGTCATGACCATGGGCTACCTAATATCTAATCTGCTAGCACCTGCTCCATGTCCCCTCAGTTGGCTCTAGGTGGAGATTGTTACTAGATTATTGCAATGACTCGTACTTGGCACTGAAGAATGGGTACATTCTCAACCTTCTCTGCCTTGTGTCCTTGAAAGTGGATTGTTGATGAGAGGGACTTATGTGTCTTTTGTTCTCTTACATAGATGGGGACTATTGTATTTGGGTAAATATAGAGAATATATATGAATTGCAAAATATTCAAAGAATTTTAAGACAAAATGGTTGTGCTGTATACTACGCTGAACTGAATTTGTTCTTGGGTAACTGAGAAGGCAGAGAAAGATTATAAGGTTTGAGTAAACCATATAAGATTTATTATAGATTTATTATATAAGATGATAACTCATGCTAGACATGCCACACAACATACCATCTATTCAATTCTATAATTTTATACTTGTGTAGTGTATGGATGTTAAGATGGTATAACTATAGTATACAGGTGGGGTTTGAACCCAGCATTCGAGAAATCTGAAGCCATTCTTTGGGTACAGAACCTTTCAAAATTTTATATTCCTTTCCCTCCCCATATTTTTGTGATGCTTCTGTGCAGCAGTTAATAGAGCAAAAATTCCAAGTGTAAAAGCTGAATATCAGGTAATAGTTGGGAAGACCCCTTGTGAACAGTGAGGTCCCCATTTTTGTTGTAGTCTGTTGCACTGACAGACTGTCGGAGGACCTTCATTTGCAAACTGTCCCCTTGCTGGAAACTGGCCGCAGCAGGCACAGTAAGGAAGCATTTACTCCGAAAACCCCTAATCCTTCATAGCTTGTGGTAGCAATAAACCACCACATGCTATCTTTACGGCCTTAACTACCAGTGCCATGGTTTCAGTATCCTTCACCCACAGGCTGGCCTTTGAAAGATGTAAATAGTGGTTTGATCGTACACATTTAGGATGGACGAAAGCCAAATGTTGGGTAAACTTGGATTTTGCTATAAACCAGTAATTGTAAAAGTAACAACTGTTTGCTTTGCAATCTCGGTAACCTAGCACCTAGTTCTGCGAGCATCTTGAAGTTTTCTTATTTTTTGACTCCTCTTTGGTTGTGTCCCTCTGTGGGAAGCTTCTTTGTAATACGGGCATTAATGTTCACTGACAAAAGTGGGTGCTGTTGTTTTCAGATATTCATCTCTAGAGGTGTCGAAGTATGAACAAATATCAAAACTTTACACTTGCTTTCTTTTATTAAAATGAACCCTGCAGTTTAAAGGAATGCTTTGTTTACCAAATACAAACTTTTGTCCATATCTCCTTAGAAGCCTGCGCTGGTCCTATAACTGAGTTCTGGCCAATGAGATTCATACACCCAAAAGTGTTATTTCCTGGAAATCTTCTCAACAGGGATACAGAATTTCTCTTTTGTGTTTTATGCTGATTGGAATATGTGTTAAATATCTGGAAAGCCAAAAACATTGGTCCCTGACAAGACTGTAAAATAGATATATTTCATAGTAAAAGATATGGAAAGAGGGTGAGCTCCTAACATCCTGGAGTCCGGTACAGTCCTGGACTGTCAAACTCTCTTGCATTTAATGTCTGTGTGTATTCTTTTGTGATTGCTTTTAAACATATACTGATACAACACAGATTTAAAATGTCGTGTTTTACTTTTGCCTTACAAAGCTAAATTCTTGACCTGTGTCTATATCTTCCTTCAATAGGGGCCAAGAGGATGAAATGGCCAGAGCACTTCTGTCCTTCGGCCCTTTGGTTGTGATAGTTGATGCGATGAGCTGGCAGGATTATCTGGGGGGCATAATCCAACATCACTGCTCCAGTGGGGAGGCCAACCATGCCGTTCTCATCACAGGCTTTGATAGGACAGGTAAGTACTAGCGCCCCGAATCCTTCTCCAGATGGGGCTCATAACTAAGGCTGCCTGGACTGGACGCCACTGAGGTGTTCTGCTGTGCCTCACAAGTTGCCTGTCTCTGATTGTCCTCATGGAATTGTCTCGACAGATCAATCACGTTTTTACGGCTCCCTCTCTCCGCACCTCCCTCTCCCCCCTCCCGAGTGTGTGTGTGTGTGTGTGTGTGTGTGTGTGTGTGTGTGTGTGTGTATGTGTGTGTACACAACCCGTGCTGAGCCACAGCCTAGTCTGTGAATGATAATTTTATTCACATAAAGTGAATGTTTCATCTGTGATATTTAGAGTAAGTGTTGGCAGGAGTGAAAAACCTGATAGTTTATCAAATGTATTTAACACTCCACCTGCTAATTCCATGGGAACGAATTTGCCTTGGCCTATTTGCTTCTGTAATAACAGAGTCTGCCATATAGGATGACAGAATAAACAGTTCAAGTTTATGGAGCTGCCTGCAGAAAATAATTTGCAGAAAGTCAATGCACTTTATCACTGTATATTTATAGTATGCTTCTCTTGCAGCAATTACATTGATGGCATATTCAATTTAAATATGGAAATGTATTTGCTCCTAATCAATATGGGTTTATCAGTGTATCTGAGCATCTTAACCTTTGTAGGAAATACACCATATTGGATGGTGCGAAACTCCTGGGGATCCTCCTGGGGAGTAGAAGGCTATGCCCACGTGAAAATGGGAGGTAATGTTTGTGGTAAGTCATAAATTTGTGTTGAAAACTCAGGTTAAATATGAAGGGCTTTTTGAAAATATGATCATGACAGACTTGAGTGCTTCCTATGGGCTCAGTGCCCTTTTGTGGTGTTAATCTCTTTTGTGGTTGCTTATCCTGTTAATGAGAAATGAAGTGTTTCATAATACACTATTAAACACACATACAAAATGAAAAATATATTATATGTGTTTGTGTGTGTTAAAACACAAAATAAAACAATAATTTAACAAAACAACTACTTAAAAATAAACAGATTATATACTCCATCTAGGTTATTAAACTTCCCCAGAACATGCCCCTGCTCCGGTTTGACTTTTTACAACGTATGACTTGCCCTAATTGTTCAAGATGGCTAAGAGTAGCTGAGGCTATAGGTCGGTGTGAGGCCATTTGAGTAACATGCTCAAGGCCCTGGAGTTGATCTTCGATGTTGCAAAAGCAAGGGAAGCATGGAAAGAAAAAAATCAGGAATCAAGTTTTCTTTGTGTTAAAGTACGAAAATCTGTACAGCACACTTATTTTTGCTTAATTTGGACCTTGTCACCTGGAAAAGGCTTACAAAATGCCCATAGAAACCGCAAGACTTACCAAATAGGCAGATGCCTGTATAGTGTATAACAAACCTAACAAAAAAGCAAACAGAAAGAGGTGGTTCGGGGTTCTACCACTGATGCTGAAACCTGTATTCAGAACTGTAGTGTAAGATTGGGTCTGGAAAACCATCAAATTTTCTAAATCCTCGAGTTAAACTGAATTGCATGGAGAAACACTCATTTCTCGTTTTAATGATTTCTAACGATGTGGCCCACAAATCTTCACAACTTGCAGGCCCTTTATCCCTCTGAGACAGATAAAAGAGTTACAGCAAAATTTAAGAGTAGGTATTTTTGCTGCAATCTAGTGATCGCTGTTCACTTACCCCAGGGCATAGAGGCGATGAAAATTAGTAATTAACCTGTCCTACTAGACAGCCAAATGGATTCCATACTGGAAATAGCCAACTTCTCAGAGCAGAGGCCCCTGCTGCTCCATCATCCTCATGGCTGCTTTTGTGCCCTAGGAGCTCACAGCTGAGATTCAGCTGCCCAGGAGCCTCTGCTGCTGATTCACATAGCTTCTTAACGCAGCAGGGAGCTGTGTCTAGTTTGCTCTAAAAGTTGACTGTGTAGAAAGCTCTGCCAGGACTGTGGGTCTGGTGAGTCCAGTGCACACAGTGAAGATGTGGTTCACAACTGCCTTCACGGCTCTGCTTTTTCTCGCCTCCCAGATGTCTTCTTCCCTTTACCTGCTTCCACGGTCTGTGTCTCCAGAGGCCTCCTGGTTACTGATTGCCCTGGGATACAAATGCCTACCAACCTTATTTCCTGAACATTGTATACCCAGTGCCACCCACAGTATTACAATGAACAGGAACAAAAGGCAGAGACTATTCCATAATCCAAGCAAATTAAAAAATATTGGTCATTAAAATGAAATTTAGTTTTCAAATGGGCTCTTAACGCTCTTACTGTGATGGCTAGTTCTATATTCTGATGCACTAAGAAAGCTTATAAACACTTATGTTGTATTAAATCATAGTGAACTTCAAATCTAAGAGCTTACATTTTTAAACATTTTAAAATAAATTCCATAAGATATTTTAGGTATAAATATCCCTTAGGAAATACATATCATGGAAGAGTAGATCTAATATATGTTCGTGTATTATGGCTTGATTTTTAGAACAAAAATCTTAAGTGTTCTTCTATTGTTTGCCTTTAGTGTTGCCTTTCTTATACTGGCAGCTAAGCATAACTACTAATTTGGTAGTGGAAACTAACATATTTCAACATAAGTGAAAATTCAAATTGTCAAGCAAATTGTGCAGAGGAAATTTCTCTTAAAATTTTATCCTTCCTTACCTTTTGTACTAGGCATTGCAGACTCTGTAGCTGCTGTCTTTGTGTGATCATGAATTGTTTTGGATTCACCATGAGACAACTACGAAAATGATGCACTTCATAGTGTGATCCAACATCATACTCAACTCTAAGCATTATGCACCTTCAAGTTCCAACAATTTGTCTACAGAGAGGTTCTAAGAGCAAACTGGCATTTTGTAAAGCAACCTAGGACATTCTATTTTTTGCAAAGACATGGACAGCCAAACTTCATAGGAAATCCCCAGGACGTTGACTGATCAACGGACTCTGTGGGATAGTGTGCACCTCTGAGAGTTTGGTGGGATCAGAAGTCACATAGTATTCTCCTCCTGGAAGCAGTTGGGACTTTTGCTTGCTTGTTGTCTTTCTGGCTGTCTACATTAAGGAAGTATTTTGGTCAGGGTGAATTGAAGATATGATGAGCCTTTGTTTTTCCCTTGTGACTTATAATCACCAGTCTTAGATTACCTCATCTACAAGAACTCTCAACCTGATGCAATGTGTGCCTCATAATTAGAATGGCCTTCTGTTCCATGTGAACAGATTTGGAATATCAGTTGTTTTATTTCAGCAAATGGAACTTACTCTAGACAGTAGAACAAATGTGCACCAAGATGAAACAACGATGCACAAAGAGAATCCCATCTTCAGAGAGACAATCCAACTGGAGTTAAATAAACACGTGACAACAGTGTGATAAGGAGTACACTATGCCACTTCCAGGGAGTCATGATGTCTATAAAGCTTCACTTTTAAACACCCAAAATGTTTAGCTTCTTGCCTTCTTCCCTCTGAGGTAGAGAATGAAGTATTGTCCACATTTATTCCCTCTCTTGTCCTTTATGGTACAAGTCCTATGGTTTCCTGGTGGTTTACCTTCCAGTCCAAAGTAACTCAGTACCGTTGGTTGTATTCCATTTCTGTTACCCAATCTCTTACTTAAAAACAAAATCTCTGACACAGGCTCACATTGCTCCTTGTTTATGTCCTTCATTAGAATACCAGCATCAATAACAAAGCTCCTTACTCTTTTGTCTGTACCAGTGAGAAGCAATCTTGAATGTGCAGATCATGGAGGGTAAAGAAACGGCAGAAGACATTTCTTAAGGTTTTGAATAAAGTAGCCTAATTATCGAAGGAATCCAGGAAGGAATGTAGTTCAGCTATAGTGTTTCTTAATGACTTTCATTATGTTATCAGCAATGTTTCTAATACCCAGTTTCAAATGCAGATAAACTTGAAATTTTCAAAATCACTGTTACTCTTTAAGTATTCTGGATTGATAACATTTATAATAATACAACCTACATTTGACTTTGAATTAAAAGTAACTTATTCTTAAATATGTAGTCTATGATTTATTATTATTTATGAGCACTAATAGATATTTATTAGTATCGATAAGCTTTATATTTACATTTTCTTGGATTTGAACCCTTATATCCAATGTGCTTTTCTCCATAGATGATTTTAATTCCACCATGTCCAAGATTCCTCTCATCATCTTCCCATATCTGTTGTCAATGCTCAGTGGTCCTCTTCTCCTTACCTTTTCTTTCTGTCAGCAGCATTGCTATTGTATAAGCAGGCCATAGAGTCAAAAGGAATTCTAGACAATCAAGTTGTCTCCTCCTTAGAACCCATTCCTACATCTGTCTCCATCCTCTCTTTCACGCATCCTTTCTGGGAGGTACACTTTTTATTATCTCCTATCTACACTCTTCAGTTGTTTCCAGCCAACCTAAAATAAAAAGGGAGATATCTTCATAAAAGTTTAGGTTTTTTTTTTGTTTGTTTGTTTGTTTGGTTGGCTTTTGTCTTTTATTTTTGTATAGAGTTATGATGAGTTTTGATGTGATGCACTTCAAACACTTTTTGTGATAGTTTTTGTTATGTATCAATTATATGTAACACTCCCTTTCAGTGACTTGTTAGCTTTATTCCTTTCGTTTTCTTGTTAGTGCCTGGTGTAAGTAACTCCCTATGGTTCTGACAACCTTTATTAGTAACTAAACTATGTGACCTTTAACACAGTAGGTCCTGAACAGTAATCTCCAGAGCAGAACAGATGGCTTTGAAAGATGCTACTATAATGTGTCCTATATTTCCCCAGATTTATATTTCTAAAATGATGTTATCATTTTACTCACAAGTTTTACAGCACTGGAAATCAGTAAGATAACATGCAAATTTTTTCAAATAAGCATTATGGAGAGGTCTCTCTCTACCTTTGTATCCCCTGTAAATAAGTGATGACGCATATACACCAGCTCATGGGTGCTCCTGCCCCAGAAAACCAGAGACAGAGCAGCCGAATGTGTTCCTTACTACACAGCATTCATACTGAAGATCACCAACAGGTCCTGAAAGTGATTTGACAAGGTCCCCATTGCAACTGTTAAATGGGTCAACTTTGCAGTGCCTTTGAAATATCCCATCACTTGGGAGGCAGAGGCAGGTGAATTTCTGAGGTCAAGGCCAGCCCCCCCACCCAAAAAAAAAAAAAAAAGAAGAAGAAGAAGAAGAAGAAGAAGAAGAAGAAGAAGAATTATCATTTAAAATAGCCCTTTTTCTCAGTCCCCAGAGCAAAGGGGAATGCGGTCCAGTGGAAGAGTCACCAGTACAAATATGACATTGCATTATGTACTGTAAAGATAAAGTGCAGTCAGCACTGTGATATTTACACTAAAAATTATAGGATCCTTTGGGAGGGGGAATTGCTGTAATGGTTTATATAGTTTAGTCATCAAGAAATATAGATACAAAGAACTCCGTCATTGAGTCTATTGGAGAAAGCCAAACATTGACAGGTAGCACTTATTCCAGGATTCTAAGGCATTCAAGTCATAAAACATCTATTTACAAGCCTTTTTTATTATATGATGAGAGAAAATGAAGCTTACAAAATAGGTATTCCCCATTTAAATAGGAACTGGTGTTTGCTTAGAAGTGTACCACACAGATAGTTACAAAGGACCATTTCAGCATTTACCATTTAGCCTACTGATTTCTGAGATTTTGCTGTTAGCCCATGGTATTTTCCTCTGTATTTATATCTGTTTAACCCTCACTGTGTGTTATGTAAGTACATGTGTGAGTGTGCACATATGCACACCTTACATACACACAAGTGGTGCAGTTGAAATCCATGGTCATCTTCCTTCTATAACACTGTAATACCAGTTCCAGGAGCACCAAAGGTCCAAAAATCCATGGACGATCAGTTCTTACATGTGAGGTGTCATTTATTTTGATATAATCTGGCATCTTTATACTCTTAAGTCATTTCTAGGTTAGCTGTGATAAAATAACACAATGTATGCTATTATTGTGTAGAGAATACTGACAAAAAGTCTGCAAAAAATACTGTATTTCTTCCTTTACATATTAAACATTGGAAAGTCGATAGATCCAAGATGTGGAAGCTAGCGAACAGATGGTCCCACTTTACATGCGTATTACAGTGCAGCGAAGACTGATACTTATGGTGTTTCGTTGAGACTGATTTATAGTGTGCTTCTTTCAAGAACTTCCTGTTTCTTCAAAATAACTTCTTAATTCTAATTTTGAATCTTTAGAAAATTTACCAGTATTTTGTAGTCTTTCCCATATCAGCAACTCAGCTAAATGCTGTCAACAGCCAAAAAACAAGCTAGAAAACAAAGACTAAGACTCAAATCTGATATAAACTGTAGGCATCATGTACTTGTTGCAAATGGACATGGTTTCTGTTTAATCAGTTGACCTGTTTATTGGGTTGGGAAGATCTTTTTTTTTTTTTTTTAATTTCCAATAGAAGCGCTACTTATTTCTGCAGCATTCCCCTGTGTTAGCACTGACCACGTCTTTAGCATTTGAGCAGGAAAAAGTGTCAGAGTCCACAGTGTAAGGAACAAAATGCTTTACGACAGCCAACACTGACACAGAAGAAAGAAGAGCATCTTCAAAATGTATCAGGGTTAAAATATTCTGGGAGCTGAACTGGGTTGCTGTGATATATTTCTTAAGTGCCTTTGAGTTCTGGGAGCAGGTGCAATAATATTATAGTATCCCTCAGGCTAAGCTTCAGACAGATTTCTGCTCATCAAGACGCCCATAAAATATAAGATTCCCGAGTTTTTACAAGCAATGAACAGCCAACCACTAAATTTATTACTCAAACATTTGTTTCAATAAATTTTGTACAGAAGGGTAGTATTTATTGTATCTATAATACAAAGTAACTGCTCAACAAGCTTTATAAAGTATGAAGCAATAAGGTAATAATTATATGAAATGGTTCTACAGAGGTAAATGTCAGGGTAAATTGAGTTGTAGCAAGAATTTATCATATGTACGATGATGCTAACATTTTACTATATCAGTTATCATAATGCTTAATCCTCCTAATCGCTCACCATCATGATATGCAAGATCATAAACTTTTTTCCAGGATTGGACCAAAACATCATAACACTGAACTACACATATAAATAGATTACACCAATCATGTATTCATAAAAATTTATAAAAAGCCGACTGAGAATCCTGTAGTTTTCACTGATGTTCAGAAGAACTCAATCCGATTCATCGCTGCTGAAGTAAGAGCTGTCACTGTACTCGGCTGTGTAAAGGAATTTGTGAATGATCGGATTCATCTTTGGTACCCAGTGTCTGGGAACCAGATATGTTGAGAGGTTAAATAAATCCACAAAAACCTTGTACCTGTCGCTGGAAACATATACATGCAGACATGTTAGATGGTGGATATAAAAGCTGTTTTACTTCATATTTCTTCAAAAATATTTCACACAAATAGCTAATATTCAACATTATATCTTACATGTCATATATATTGTATATAGGTTAGTTTCTACATAACATAGGTATTAATATTATGTAAATGTTAATCACTTCCCAGATTAATGTTTATAGACAGTAATGTGTTTGATTCAAACCAGAGTGATACAGATTAATTATTGTGTTATTATACTCATATAGATGAGGTTGTGTCCTTATTTCCTACTTGTTTAAAGATTTAATTTTATAATTAAAAATATGTTTATGTGTATGTCTGTATGCAGGTATGTGCATGTGCTTATCGGTATTGGTGAGGACAGAGGTGTCAGGTGTCAGGTTACCCTGAACCTGAAATTACAGGCAGTTGTAAACTGACTTACATGAGGGTTAGGAATCAAACTCTAGAGGAACAGTAAATATTTCTAACTGCCAAGATATGACATTTTTTTTCATTGTAAAAGGGTGGTATTTAATGTTATACATTTAAAGTACATAGTTCTTAGTTACTCACTGGAAAATATTTTCTAACTGCAAAATAGCTATCATATAACTTCTACGAAGTATTTATAAATTTAAAGATCATCTTGGCTTCATTGCAAATATTTATAGACTGCTTTTCATATGAAAATGCTTTTCTGTTTGTTAGCCAGCTATTTGAATGAATAGTTTTAAAGTAGCAAACCCTGGTAAAGTTTTATAGAGGAAGACTCTTTGCCTTTGAAGTCAACTAAATCTGGCTTGGAATCCTGCTTCGGTCACTTGTACACATCAGATGGGGCCATGAATATGAAGCTAAAGAGTGGAACTCTAAAGTAAGCCTATATACTTCCTCTGGCCAGCATGGTGTGAGGATTAATGAGATAAAGATGCAATAAGATGAGAATAATCAGAATACATGTATGAAAATGCAAATAATAAATTTGTTTAAAAAACAAACAGAACAAGCAAAAACTTGAGCTGGATTTAATTGAAGACTTTTCTTCCTGGATGGCATGCCTGCTGATTCCTCTATGCCAGTGATTCTCAACCTTCCTAAGGCTGTGATCTTTTAGTACAGTTCCTCATGTTTTGGTGACCTCCAACCATGTTTTTTGTTGCTACTTCATATCTGTAATTTTGCTACTGTTATGAATTTGCAGATGTAAATACCTAACTTTTCCTGTATGGCCTTAGGTGACCCCTGTGAAAGGGTCATTGGGTGGTGCCCCACAGGATGAGAATCACTGCTCTATACCATTGCTGACTCAGAAGCCATTGATCCCAGACCACTCTTCCACACAGGCTGAAAATGATGAAGTTCTTTGACTGAGGATTTTATATTATTACCTTCAGTTTCCACAAGATTATTGGCATCTAACTAGAATGTGCTGTTAACAATTCATACAGAAGCAAAAACTGATATGCATAGGCTTAGAGATGCCAAGATTTACAGACCTTGGTGAGAAGCCCAGCTTACCTCACAGTTGAACGCAGGTAATGATAGCCTGAGGATCCCCCAGTGCCAGCCTTGGTGCCCAGCATTCTGTGCACCATGCACACATGATTATCTAGGCAAACATACAAATTTACTGCATGACTATTTCTCTGCCATTAGCTTTACAGAGTTCTGAAACCAAAGGGTTGGTAATGATAATTGCTTCAGCAAAGGCTGACACCTTATCTCTTAGCCAGATGGAAAGGTCAAATATGAGCACCAGATGAGACCATCAGGTTGCCTAGCATCCCTGTGGCTTGGGCTATACACATCTTAATTCATTCTTCATTGCTTTTGGCCTGTGAGCCCAGTAACTGAGAGGAAGGGCCACAGTGTGGCTTTCATGAACCCTTCCCATTAGCTTCTCTGCGGGATCCCTCTTCCAGGAAAAATAAAAATTAAAGCAAAACCAAAAAAAAAAAAAAAACAGTAAAAGTTATGCATTGGAAGTTCATCATGTTAACTCATACAAGCCATGACCCAGGACAGATGGAGAAACTAGGAAATGAGGGAGTCCTGAGGAGTAAGATAGAAAATACTGCATGTTTTTTTCTCATTTGGGCCATGTTTTAATAACATACATGTGAACATACAATGGGGGCCATGTGCAATGAAGAAGGCATGAGATGGAGATGGAATGAAAGAGAGGCTGTTGGCAGGAGAACATAAGGTACAATGATGGCTGGGTATATAAATGACACAATGAAACCCATTATTTTAACCGCCAGCCAAGAACTAACTAAAGGCTAATGTAATGAGACAAAATAAAGCAAATAATGTTACTTTAAAAGGAATTGGGATGAGGATTGAGATATTATGTATTAAAAATGACAGAACATTCATTTTCTTTTCATTCTAGAATACTTCCACCCCCCCCCCCCCCGAAATGTCTTTGTGGTAAAGGCACAGGATTCGGGTGAGGGAGCTTGATGGAGGAGGACTTACATCTCCATTTGGTCATGAGCGTGTCAATGTCCATAAGTGAGGTCAGCAGCTGGAAAGGGACCTGGAATCGAGGCTCCTCCCTACAGGAAACAATAGGAGGAAGTCCTCTCTGATTAAGAAAATCCAGTGCATCGAGACAGGCCAGAGTGTCTGTGTGTGAGTTGGCCCTGATCAACTTGGTACTTAAGAGCTAAACTACCTCCAGATTGTCTCCTCAGTCACTATTCAGTGCCCAGTGTTTGTATATGAGGTAACCATCCAAAGAGTCATGCCTACTATGGACTCATTGAAAGGGAGATATGCTAGAGTATCTTATATAGAATGCTAGCAGCTATCACATTCTTCGAAGCAGATCCTAAACTGTGCAAACAAAGACAATTTCTATGTCCCCTAGTGTGCTGGGATTTCTTTTTCCATTGAAGCCATAAACATTCTTGATACATATGGTACTTAGGGTATCTATTTATTTCGAGAGGAGAAAGAAAATGCTAAAAGATTTTGTTCCTTTTGTTCCTGAAGAAATAAGTCCAAGAGAATTTGCAAAATTAGACTATACATATACAATATTCTACAAACTCCCCCTTGAAGCTTGTTTGCCCCGGGAATCGTCACTGCCTGAACACACCTTCATGGGATCCAAGGAGAGCATAAACACTCATCAGGATCTGAAAACATTTTAGATTCTAAAGGTGATTTTATATAAAACCACTGACCAAGGAGCCAACTTTTTATGAGACATTTTCCTTGACATACTTTTTAATTTTAGTTTTCATTATATTTTCTTTATGCAGGCCATGTACATGCAATGACTTGAGAACCTTCGGACAGGAAACAACTGGAGGAAGTCAGCTCTGTCCTAGACCTGTAGTTTCTGGGAATCAAACTCAGGTTGTCCAGATTGGTAGCAAGTGCCCTTACCCACCCACCAATCCAACTGGCTTCTAATTTCCATTTTATAAAATAGAGAAATCTCTGAAACAATATTTTTAATAAAATAATAATTTCACATTTGGGTTTCTAAGAAAAGATTTGCTTTGATCTTTTGGGTCACTTAATGACTGACACGCAATGCTCTCAATAAGTAAAATACAATGTGTGTTTGTCTGTCTGTACATGTGTATAAACAGCCCAAGGCATGAGTAAAGACAGACTTGTTATTTAAAGTAATAATTTTCAGTGTTTTTCCCAAAAACTAAATTAAATTTTGATTGCAACTTATAGACCATATCCTTGACATCTCCATATCCACTCTTCAATTTTACTTCCAGTTTTTGTTATAATTTTCTTTTTACCTGTAAAAATATATCATCAGTGCTCCCTGGAGTGCACGGTATGACAGTCGTCGTTCACCTGTAGGATATGCAGGAAATTTTCAACATTAATATTTCTTCTTGGTGCTAGTGATGGAATCCAAGGCCCTAGCATGCCTGAGCCAAGGAGTTTTAGCCCTGATCTGGAGTTCACACCAAGTCTCAACTCAATAGGTAATTTAAGACAATCATATTAATTTGAATTGTCATCTTAGTTAAATGTACTGTGTTTTCAGAGAAAATAGCCAACATTTAGTTTATATTTTTCTTCCTGAGCTTGTACTTAGTAATCTACAGTTTTAAAGGTCAAATTAATATATTATCTATATTTTTAGTATTAATGTACTATCTATATTTTAGTATTATCTGTATTTTTAGTATATTTTTAGTGTATATATATTATTTTATATTCTCAAATGTTAAGTGCTATATTAGAAAAGTCTGATATAAAGAATAAGTAACTCCTGTGATACATGTATTTTTCAGTTACTTCAAAAACTAAGCAAGATTCACTTCATTCCCTATTTGAAAGTGATTTGCAGTTTGTCTATGTTTGATTTGTTTGTTTTGGATGTGGTGGTGAACATCTGTAATCCCAATACTCAAAAACTGAAGCAGAAGGACCATGGATTTAAAGCCAACCTGGGGTACATACTAAGATCCTATCTGAAAATGACTGGAAATTGTAGTTTTGGTTTTGTGTTTGTTTGTTCTAATTTATGTAAAATTAGTTTTCTAGAGTGTGGCGTGTAAGCTAAGAAAATGTTCTGCCCTTCATGGTGAGAAGTAAAGATTAGCTATGGCTCACTGATAATTATAGATAATGGAGGCTAGCAACTGATGCTCACCTCATTCCACTGCTACACTCTGTATTGTACGATAAAAAAATAATTCTGTTTTGCATATTCCGTAGTACTTTACAATCACAGTTTACCTTGGTACCCTTGTGTGTAGCACATAGTATGGAGATATTTGCTAGTGTCTTGTAACTACGCTGAACAATCAAGATGATTAATGTGGGGCTGTCAGACACAGTAGTAACCCATTCCTTACTTCTCTGAGTAGGCAAACCGTTTAACCTGACTTCCCCCAAGTTAGTCTTGATAGACAAGCTTATGGCATATCTCTGTCTTCATGCATATACCCTTGAGGTCTAAGACCCCTGGACAGCACATTTACCTTTACTCAGAAGGTAGTCATGACGCTTCTCATCAAACAAGCAGAGCAGCACCTCCTTCTGCTTCCGGAACTCTGCCATCTGTTCCTCTTTTTCTTCAGAGTCGGTTTTAGCCTTATGGGAAAATATTGTTTTAATCTTCCCCAGCAGAGAGCAGACTGCTGTTTAAAATTTGCTTTTTTCAGAAGAAATAGATTCTCAGCGTATAACAAGTGTGTATTCAATTGATCTTAATACCCAATACTACAATATGGAAGATACGTCTTCCAAGTAGGAAAAGTCCATATACTTGCTGGTCTCTCATTTTCTTTATGTTTAAAAATTTTAATAATGCCAAATACTCTTGAGAAAACTCCTTAGAGATGGACCAAAATGAATAACAAGTGATAGTTACTGATCTTAAATAATAATCATTTAACTTAGAGATAATATCAGTCTTAGAGAATGTTACCTCTTAATCCGAACCAGTACTAATGCTATTTAAATCCTTTAAAATTATTTGATTGGTTAAAAAATTTGCTTTATCTGCCTACCCTCCAGCTCCACTTGGAATTGGTAATCTGGATGGTGGCAAAGCAGCCAGCCCAGTTAGCCTCAATGTGTCAGAGCAAGTACAGCAGCAGGGAGAGCCTGGGTGCAATATTATTGCTAAGGATTACTCATTTATTAAGGAAATGCTCACAGGAAAGTAACAGACATAAAAAATGTGAGCAAAAACTAAATCACCTCACCTCAAAAACGTTCTCTTATAGGAATAAGATGGGATATTTAGTCACCCAAGCACAGCATTAAAACCATAAACAGCACTATATACAAAAATAGAAAAATCACCATAGGGGGTGACAGCAGCCAGAAGGTTGGCAAAGATCGAATGAATATTCTGCCTGCTGACAAACATTTTAAACTGAGAGAATTCAGAACACTGAGCTAACTCAGCTAGTGGGAGCAGCACAGTGAGGTTGGCCCATGTGATATGTGAAAGCTTTAGGGTTTGTGTTAGGGATATCTATCTATTTATTAAAACAGCAATGGAACACGAGAGGTTTTAAGCAAAAGGCAGAGACTATCAGGTTTTCATTTTGGAAAGACAACTATTACTGGAGCACAGAGAATAAACTGGAAGGCCTACGGTGGGGAAGGGATAGGACAGTCAAGAGACTTTAGTTTTAGTCTTGGTGGTAGGTGTAAAAAAAAAATCATGAGAGAACTATTGTAAGATACAAAGCTGATACAGCCATCTCTCAGAAATATTGTTGAGGGACTGGAGAGGTGAGAGATTGCTCAGTGGTTAGGAATACTTGTTGCTACTCATGATTCAGTTCTTAACACCCACATGTTCACTCACAGCTCTCTGTAACTTAAGGCCCAGAGATCCATCACTCTCATTTGACCTTTGTGGGCACCATCTGGGGCACACACGTATATGCAGACAAAATACTCATAGGTATAAAATTAAAGTAAATAAATCTTTTAAAAAAATCATTGTTGAAAAGGAATAGGAACAAGGACCATTCCTAGGTGACTTATTTGACAGTTGAAGGCTCTTGGGAGGAAAACATACTTAACTCTGACAAGACTGGGTCAAGGTGAGGACTCATGGGAGGGAATTCTTCTACTCAATTTTCTTTTCTTATTTTAAGAGAATCAGGAGAAGATACAAGTAGAATGTAAAAATACATGATCTGAAATCTAAGGGGACATCCAAGCTGGGTATAAATGTTTGAGAATCACTGGTGAATACCTAGAGTCAAAGCAGAAGGTGAAGAAAGCAGTAAAGAGCTGGGGAGAGAAGAGTTAGAGAATTCTTTGTGGGAATAATGCCTATTCCTGGGTGGTTAATAACATTGAGACGGGTTGTTGAATTCATGTATATGAATGTCACATGTGAATGAGAAAGTATGAAGGCAGGATGATGAGAATTTCGTGGGAGACAAAGCTACAAGTAACATAACATTATCAAAATGCTTTAAAACATGAATACACAGTCATAATCCTTTGGAATAGACATCCTTACTTTACATTTGGCCTGAAAGAAAAATTATGCAGGAAGTAATTTTTATTGTGACAGAGGTCTACCATTTAAATGAAAGTTGAACCTGTATCAGATGATTTTTGAAGTACGTGGTTTAAGAACCTGTATTGGCTAGTTTTGTGTCAACTTGACACAGCTGGAGTTATCACAGAGAAAGGAGCTTCAGTTGAGGAAATGCCTCCATGAGATTCAACTGTCAGGCATTTTCTCAATTAGTGACCAAGGGGGAAAGGCCCCTTGTAGGTGGGACCATCTCTGGGCTGGTAGCCTTGGTTCTATAAGAGAGCAGGCTGAGCAAGCCAGGGGAGGCAAGCCAGTAAAGAACATCCCTCCATGGCCTCTGCATCAGCTCCTGCTTTCTGACCTGCTTGAGTTCCAGTCCTGACTTCCTTTGGTGATGAACAGCAGTATGGAAGTGTAAGCTGAATAAACCCTTTCCTCCCCAACTTGCTTCTTGGTCATGATGTTTGTGCAGGAATAGAAACCCTGACTAAGACAGAACCCATTCTCAATGTGGCAAGGTTGAATGGCTAAAGAAGTGAAACCATGAAGACAAGGTGCAAGACCTGTATTCCCAAGAATATTTGGAGACAATTTCATTTAAAAAGTAAGGGTCAAATGGGTATTGTCTGTAGCCAATGAAGGTGATCTAGCAAAAATAATAGCAAAATAAAAATAATAATAATAAAAATAATAGCAAAGGAAAACATATGTGGTTAAATATATTTTCCTAGTTTCTTTCTTCTGTGCCACTTGGGCCTTGAATTGATCAACGTATATAATTTTCAACTAGAATAAAAACTTATCAATCCCATGTAAACAATATGTGATAACAACAAGTAAAAATCCTTCTTTATAGTGAAGGTCTTATTTTGGCATAATTTTTATACCTATGGAGAAAGGTAATTCAATCATGTAATATATAGTCCAAGAAGATACATTTATAAAAGGAAAATTATGAGAATAACAGGTAATTTTTGGGTTAAATTTCTAATTCTTTCTCAGTAAGTTTATGGCATCAATTCATAATTACCTGAATCCTTAGAAATTCTTCTTCCAGGCCTTTCAAGATATTTTTTTCAAACTTTCCCCAGAAATTAAATCCATTTGGCTCTAAACCAGGTGTTCTTTCCAGCCATGCCTTAGGGAAAGAATTATTTAGGTTAATACCCGGTAAACTTAAACTTTTAACATCTTCATCATTTTGAGAAACATGTTAGCCGACTTGTAAAACTTTGCCTTTTCCTTCATTCTGTTAATTTAGGAAATAACACCAGTATATTTTGTCTACTATTTTACTGTTTTACTAAATTACTAACCTTGGGAAGACGTTAAGTCCTTTTACCTCTGCGCTATCTTTGCACATCCTCCTGTAATCGATCTAAGTTTACAAATGACCTAGAAACCTGGAAATCAAACTGACTTTATAAAAACCTATTATTTCTTACTTAACATGCATTTAGTTTTGGAATCACCTTTTTATTCATTTTTCTCTATCTTAATAAGTTCTTTAATAGTATATAGGCAATAGTAATCCAAACCACACTTACAACACCCAGGAGATTAAAGAGCCAATTCATTCGAGAAAAATTTTAATTTCTAAGAGTAAAGCTTAGTGATAAAAATCAAGACAAGTCTTGTATTATGCTATCATAAAAACCAAATTAACCATCCATAAACAGTGTTTATAAATTCCAAGAAAATTTGAATGAGGGATTTTTTTATGAAGAGAACATTCATAGTTATTTAATTAGTAAAAATTCTCAGTTCAATTTTTCAATTATGCAATATTTCAGAGAACCAAAGTTGATTGAATAATCAAGCACAATCAAGGCAAGAAATCAGCTAATTGCATATTTCTCAGTAGGAATATTTGATAGAATAATTTAATGAGATGATCATGTTCTTAGGCATTGACATACAATTATATAAATCTTGTTGAATTTATCAGTCAGATTTTAATATTTTAAATATTGCAGTAAGCTCATTTACAAGTTTAGTAGCTTTTTTTCCTGTCTTTGTTTATCGTGAAAGTAACACCATTTTGATAAGAGTGCTAGAATTCCGATACAACAGACACTATGATACAAGTAGGCTGGAGCACTACTTGAGGGGCTACTCAGGTGCTCTTACCTCCACCAGCTGCAACAGCGTCTGCTCCTGCTCTGATTTCAGCAACAGCTCATTGTAGTCTCCTCCAAAGTTATCACGATAGTGTTTCCTGTTGTAAGGGACTCTCAAGCTCTGAAGAACACCAATCTTATTTTCCAGCAGCCGGAACTGTAGACTCTGGAAGCCTGATGCTGGAGACAGGTATTCTCTGAGAACGGAAGGAAAAAAAAAAAAAAAAAACAAGGAAAAGATGAGATGTTTTTATCCTTGTAATGTTTTCTTCTAAAAAGATGTTTTGTTTTGTCAGAATAGCTAACAGGGGCAGAAAGGCACCTGGATTCTACATAAGGAGCTCCTTATACAAATAAAAAATATGAGGTACTTAAACATCATTGTCACTGTGGACCAATTTGAAGTTGGTTAGAACTTTTGATAGTTATGAAATATCAGATATTTTAATACATATAATATATACTTTAGTATATAGTAATGAATAGAAATAATATATAAATTTCCAACTAGGAAAATTTGATTAAATATACACATCACTAACTGTGCATTTGTGTAACACTTTTCCTTCCTAAGAAAAAGACAGGTGAATATTATGAAATTGTGTTTTTCTACAGTGGCAAAGATTGTATACAAATATTATTTAATCCTACCTACCAATTCTAATCATGGATATTATTATTCATCCTCCTACCTAGACAGGTATCAGTGAGGTAAAATAGCTCTAAACAATGAAATGCTGCCTGGTTCATTCAAAGATGACCAGCAATGTTACTAAAACATCAAAACAGTCATATCTTCTAAATCCCCAAGTGATGCTGAGACTTTAATTTCTTAGCCACTACCAAAAATAATTCAACTCCATTTTCTTTTACTTTGAAACTTATTTGAAATTTTGCCTATTACACAATACGATGGGTTCCTTTTCAATTTCTTGAGAAATTTTATCTAGTTTTAGAAAAAAAATGCTTGCATGTATACTTTTTAAAGATGTAAGTCTATATTCAGATGCAGATATACATACAGACATATACAGATGGCTTTGTGTGTTTAGGAGGTTGGAGCCAAAATTGACAGTGTATAATGAACACTGACATTTTAGTTGTCATATTTATTTATATACTCATGCTATTTCTCATATATTTATATCATAAGTTTACTTAAGCTGTTTCACATATAATAACCTTTGTTGTGAAAAACAGGACACAGAGACTGAAATTAGTTGATCCTCTTAGTTCTGAATCTAAAAGTGAGTCACGGGATGTTTTTATCCACTTCTGAAGTACTTGTGATCAGTGTGCCCAGTATCCTCTAAGCCCTGATGGGTCAGGCTTCTCCTTTCATCCCACACCTGTTCTTTTAGAGAACCAGGATGAGATTGTGAGCCTCATTGCACTCTAAGCTGGGAAGCACTCACCTGAAGTCATTGAAGTCCAAAGCAGTCATTGTTTCCAGAACCGAGAACTGCTGTACCAGGAGCTTGAAGATGACCACCACACGATGCATCCGAGCTATCACCTTGAGCATGTTCCTCTCATCCCTGACCTGATGTTGGGGAATAAAATGCTGAGTGGTCAATTGGATTTAGAGAAGATGCAGAATAGATTGGGAGTGACAATATACTGCTATCAGTCTTGTGTTAACATTAACAGAGAAATTTGGAACAGAATTTTGCCAGAAATATTTTAAGATAAGAACAATTTTGAGTTGCATGCAAGAGATTAGTACAAACTGGATTTTTTAAAAATAAAAATAGGCCTGGTGGTGGTGGCATATGCCTTTAATCCCAGCACTTGGGAGGCAGAGCCAGGCCGATTTCTGAGTTCGAGGCCAGCTTGGTCTACAAAGTGAGTTCCAGGACAGCCAGGGCTACACAGAGAAACCCTGTCTCGAAAAACAAACTAACAAACAAAAAAAATAATATTAAAAATATTTTAAATTAAAAATTACATAGATGCAAAGTAGAAGGTATAGGGGTGGTACTGATGCTATGGTCCAGTTCCTTAATTGGTTCTTAATCTGTTAGTAAGGAAGCCATGGGCCGATTGCTAGGTAGAAAGTATAGGTGGGACTTCCAGGTCCCTGGAGGCAAACAGACGATGCAAGGAGAGGAGAGAAGAGTTCACCATACTTCTGATGGAAATGTTGCCAGCTATGTGAGATCTCATAGCGAGTGGCCACACAGGCTACTCCTACAGGCAGGAGGTCAGGGGTGTTTAGCAGCAACCAGATATAACTGAGCAACTAAAGTTTAGGGCAGGTGGAGAGGTTCAGAGCTAAGAGTATTGATAAGGCACACTTTTCCAAGAGGGAAATAGTAACACCGACCACCCAGCAATTGTGTCAAAAGGCAAGTTGAAATTGAACAAGTGTGTGTGTGTGTGTGTGTGTGTGTGTGTGTGTGTGTGTGTCTCCTTTATCCATGGATTCTAGGGAAGCTGGTAGGAGCTGGTAGTTCAGTCCATTCTTGGAGCTTAGGTAGGGTAGCAAAAGCTACATGCAACAAGGAGCTATCCAAGAGAACAGCTTTCACTGATTTCAAAGCATGGTTCTGCTTTAGTGTTGTTTCAGAGAAGAAAGCTGAAGGGAAACCCTTCTGGGAAAGGATGAGATACGTGGATAAATCTCTTCATCTGTGCCTCACTGAAAGCCTAGGTTGCCACTGAGAAGTCAAGGTCTTGTATTCACATGAGAGGGGCAGAGAGGGAGAGGGGGGGAGGGAGGGAGGGAGAGAGAGGGAGGGAGAGAGAGGGAGGGAGAGAGAGGGAGAGAGAGAGGGAGAGGGAGGGAGAGAGAGGGAGGGAGAGGGAGAGGGAGAGAGAGGGAGAGAGAGGGAGGCAGAGGGAGAGAGAGGGAGAGAGAGGGAGAGAGAGGGAGAGGGAGAGAGAGGGAGAGGGAGAGAGAGAGAGGGAGAGAGAGGGAGAGAGAGGGAGAGGGAGAGGGAGGGAGAGGGAGAGGGAGAGAGAGGGAGAGGGAGAGAGAGAGGGAGAGATAGGGAGAGAGAGGGATAGAGAGGGAGAGAGAGGGAGAGGGAGGGAGAGGGAGAGAATATGAACTGCTGCTCATGGAGCAGAGACTCAGAGATGGGACTTATGATGGTATTTTGAGCTCAGGGAAGGAAGGAGATGGAAGCAGGTATCTCAGTTGCAGCTGCACTTGTAGTCCCTGGGTGCTGTTCTGTCTTCTCTCCTCTTTTGTCTTCCTGCCCTTTCCCCCTCCTTCCTTACTCTTTCATTTCCCTCATCTAGTCTATCTTGCCTTCCTCCACCTATCTTGCCATAGGTAATACTAAGTAGAGATAGAGTTTTCTTACCTGTTATAGGATCTTCACTATTTGGGCTTGCAATCTACCCAGTTTATAGCAACTTAAAGAGACCACCAGTGAATGTTTTAAAGGGATTTGTAGATGTGAAATATGTTGAAACTTCTCAGAAAAAAAAATCTCCAAAACTCTTGAGTTGTTTTGGTAGTTAGCTAAATAGAAATTGAAATGCTGATTTCATAGTTTCTAAATGCTTTTAGAAGTTATACAAAATCAATCAGTTCAATGACATTGAAACTTACATGGCCATTTTGGAAGATTTCACGAACAGAATCTAGTTCCCAGAGGATTTGTTTAAACCAAAGTTCATAAGCTGTAAAATTTAAAAAGCCAGTTAGAAAGTATCCCTTTGACTATAATTAAAGGACAGATACATCTAACAAATAAAAAAATTAACTTTAAAAATAATAAATGTGAGCATGAACTCATTTATGTTAGAAATTAGTATTTTAATCATCTCTAATTTTTAAATTTCTAATATACTGTATATTTAACTTTAACTGGTATATACATTATTATTACAGTGTTCCGTCCTTAGGAACATATTTCTTTGAATCTTTTAGGATAGCCCATTCTCACTTCTTGCTCAGATACATACTCCTTAGTGTTACCCCTCCACAGAGATGAACAATTTCCCACCTAGATGAAAATTGTAAGGTCTTATATTTTAAAGTAGTGTTTTGTTACTGCTGTTGTTTGCTTGCTTGCTTGCTTGGGATTTGTTGAGTTTGGCATATATATATATATGGTGTGTGTGTGTGTGTGTGTGTGTGTGTGTGTGTGTGTGTGTACACTGTAGCTGTTTCAGACACATCAGAAGAGGGTATCAGATACTGTAACAGTTGGTTGTGAGCCACCATGTGGCTGCTGGGAATTGAACTCAGGACCTCTGGAAGAGCAGTCAGTGCTCTTAACTGCTGAGCTATCTCTCCGGCTTTATTTGAACAATTCTGGGGCCTGTGGTCTCAAACCAGAAGAAAGAGCAGACAGCTCTCTGAAGTCTCATGCTAGTCACATTATGAGTTCAAAGGCCCCTGTCTTCTAAGTGAGTCAACCAGTCTGAGAATTCCTGCTTCAGCTCAAGGCCCCCTTAAGCCAGAATTCTGTAAGAGCATTTTCTCTGAAGAACATAAGGGGAGTTTGTTCCTGAGAGTTTACTTTTATCTTCCACGGGGCCACGAAACAATACAACTGGTACTGAAAATTCCTACAACCCAGCAAAGGAGAAAGTACATGGTGAAGGCCAAAATATCAGATGAATGAAAATATCCTTTGGGATAAGGAACCGAATGTGCTTCAGTGTCAGTTATCTAAGCCCTCTGTACAGTGACCAAAGTGTAATCTTTCTGTAAGTGCGAGCTTGTTTCACACTATGAAGATTTACAGTAAGAACATGACAGACATGGGAAGACAGTTTGATTCACTGTGTTTCCAGACTGCTCATGGAAAGTGAAATGATTCTTTTCCACTCGTTTGTCCTTCACTGAAGTGTATAAACCCCACAAAAGAAGAAATTTCATCTCAGTTGCCTAGGTTTTCCTTCAGTAACCAGCACAATGCTTGGCGCTGACTGTATATGTAATGAGTTAGCAAATAAAGTCATCAGTGTAATAAGTAGATGAGCTTAAGGGCTAATAATCTGATATCTCCGGTGTACTACATGTGGTACCATTTAATAGATAAAGCCTGTATCTCTGATAATCAAGACAGTAAGCTCAACTATAATTTTTCAGTTACGGTTAATATTTGGAGGAGTTCTAATTTTTATATTTAGGTAATGAACAAATCAAATGCTTGCTAAGTATTTTGCATGTCTCTTTCCAGGGCTAACTTCCTCTGGGTAGTTCTATGAGCCACTCTCAGCATACTGTAACTAAAGTGCAGAAGACAATTAAATCATGGTGACTACGGTCTGTTAGAAGCTTACTGTGTGTTAAACTCTCAGTGTTTACTGAGAATTATTTCATCTCATTGGTATGGAAACAAGTATGAATAATGAATAACTCCTCATTTGGTGTAGGAGGTCTTAAGTCTAAGTAATCTTACTAAGATTATGTAATTTGCCACAGTAGAGATGCCATTCAAATTTTGCTTTGAGCTCCATTTATGCTGATTATCCAGGATTCCTCTCTTACTGATTTTGCTTTAGTACAACCCAACAAAAATGAAAAAACAAACAAACAAATGAAAGACAGGCATAATACAATGTGCTTATTCTTTCCAACCATTCATTTCTTAACTAAAAGGGTTTCTGATGTAACTGAGGGAAGTAAGAACTCATTTGGACAAAGGACAAGAACTCATCAAAAGGAAAAAAAAAATCTGAGTGTGTAGAATAGAGGAGAGCTCCTGGACAAATACACAGAGTCACAAGGAACTTGACAACCACACAGCAGGCACTCTTATCATGTGTGAAACTGTTCATGATATCTTGGAGAACAAGGCCCTTCTGAAAACACAGACTGCTTGCCTGAATGCCATTATGCAAAAATAAGGAATCTGAAAAATATTGCCAAATATAAAAACTATACATTTTTGCCTAATATTCCATTTTTATAAAATTACATGAATTTGTAAAAAATATTTAAAAAATAATCCTATAATGCAGGGTTTTCAGTGCTCCATGAAAAAAAGTGGCATTTTAGCTTGCAAATCCTTTGTGAAATTTTGAGAGCTGAAAGGTCTCTCTTGAATTAAGGACAAAGCTAGGAGACTAGTATAATCTTTTGTCCACTGAACGGACCACAAAGATAAGGACAAAAGGCCAGAGAGGGTCCTGCGAAATTTTATGTGACACAAAATATTCTCATGAGTATCTATGGACAGTTTCTCAGTCTTTTATGACCTTACAGATAAAGACACATTTGCACTATTGGTGACGGATAATTGCAACACTCACTCCTCGTTGCTCACCCTCAAAGCTCACCTTGATGAGTTATGATGAATAGGTGCTCGTCATGGATTTTGTTCCCTTTTACTTCACTCTGAAGTTCTTGCGCATTCAAAATCTTTTCCAACTTTAAATAAGAAAATGAGAAGATGGATCTTAAGATTTCAGCTCTAGGGTTGTGCACACAGACATTAACAAGAAGCAGACTACAATTCTGGAAAAAGTACCCCTGAGTCAAGTCCTTTCAAACTGTGATCGGTCTTTAAAAAAAAAAAAAAAAAAAACAGTAAATGAGTTTCATCATCAACAACAAAAAGTAGGTTAAATTTGCGATTTTAAGAATAATTGTAGTTGCCGTTCTTCTCCAAAATCCTCAGTGAGACAGCACTGTCCTCTCAAATGCCAGTGTTCTCAGGACAGTATGGTGGGAAGCCAACCGTTTGCTTCAAGTCTGCAATACTTTTCTTTCCTCCTACTCAAAGGCTTCTGGCGGGTTTTACATTCATTATCACTTCATCCTTACAAAACTACCAAAGAAGCACGAGAACTTTAACCATTTCCCACCTTAAATTTTTAATCTGAAAGCGAACCATAATCACCTCCCAATTCCCAATGGAAAGCTGTCTTTTATTTCCTAATGGTTTTGAGAAGGTTCTGTGTACCTTTAACATTTCTACATTGTAATGTGGAATTTGCAGATTTCCGATGGGGATTTGGGGTTCTGACCCCCATCTTTTCACATGTGCTGAGCACAGCCCGTCTGCTATCTGCCCTGTGCTTTATCTTTCACAATCTCCTGTCCAGATACAGAACTTTCTGCTGTTGCAGAGCCTCTTCTAGGAAGGAACATTTCACCACTCAACGTGCCATAGCAGATTTGAATAGGCACAGATATCTACGAATAGAAAGGTCCGAAGGTTCAGAAAACTACTGGTGATTGAAAAAAAAAAAATACAGTCAAGTGAAAGACCATTTAGAGACAATTTAGTGGCTGATGACAGCAGCTAAAGCCAGCGAGGGGTTGGTTGCCAGCACCTACCTGCAAGTAATTGCCATAGATAAGTCCTCCTTTGCTGGCTCTGTTTACACCAGTTTGAGCTCTGTCTTCTTCATTGTCCTCCATAGATACGTTTTTCAAAGTGTATCTGCATTTTGAGTGAATGACACAAAAAATTAAAACAAACAAACAAAAAAACCAAAAGCAGAGTGCCCATAAAATAAGAAAGTACAACTCTGTTTCTAATTCTGTCTGGTTTATTAATAAATTAACAGACTAATAAGAAGCAAGGAATTAACTTTTAAGTCCAGGAATTTGACTGTTTATAGGCTAAGGCTGGAAAGTTCCCTTCCATATAAACAGAGATAAACACTCACCCTACACTGTTTCCTGCAAACGGGCACCCACTCATAGTACTGAAGTGTCTCAGGACCACACAGGTTTGCTAGGTCAGGAATGGTATCAACCTTCCCAGATACTTTAGTGCTTGCCTTTTATGTATCCTGATTGCCAGACACAGCCAATCAGCACCCAGCTTACACTCTTAGCCCGGATCTCATTTCGTACTGGTTCAGAACTGAGCCTCTGTAACTTGGGGGTGGATTTTTGTTGGGGCACAGCTTGTTTGCTAGCAGGGCGTGCCAAACCCTCTAACTTGCCAAGTTGAGCTTTTATATCCAACATAGAAGACATCAAATAAATCAATAGAGGCCAAGTCCATAGACATTTACACTTAACTACTTAATTCCAATAAAGTTTTCTATTAGCATAAGAATCCTTAAAGAGAATGGCATTATAGGCAAAAGTTTAACTTCTCCCAGTAGTGTAGTCTCCTGACTTCTGAGAAACAAGTATTGAAATGTCAGCCCTACTCAGTAGGGGGAAAAGAATAATCTCTGGGAAGTAGAGGGAGAGAGAGATCTAGAAGGGAGAGAGGAGGGGCAGGGAAAAGGAAGGGCAGTTCAGATATGGGAGGAGATGGGGGAGAAGTACAGAGGGTCAGGAGTTTGAAAGTAGCTGTGTAGCAGTGGGGGAAGGGGAATTGGGAGTAGCCACTAGGAAGTCCCAGATGTCAGGGACCCAAGAGGTTCCCAGGACCCAAAAGGGAGAACATTAACTCAAATACCCAACAAAGGGGAGATAGAACCTGTAGACCCCATATCCAATGGACAGGCATGGCCCCTAGCTAAGGGATAGGGCCACCCACCCACCTCAAAAATATTAATCCAGAATTCCTCCTCTCAAAACGAAATGCAGGGAGAAAAAGTGGAGCAGAAACTGAAAGAAAGGTCATCAAGAGACTGCCCCACCTAGGGATGCAACTCATCTGCTGACATCAAACCCAGACATTATTGCTGATGCCAAGAAGTGCTTGCTGACAGGAGCCTAGTATAGTTGTCCCCTGAGAGGCTCTGCCAGAGCCAGACCAATACAGATGCAGATGTACAGATTCAAACATTGGACTGAGTGTAGGGACCCCAATGGAGAAGTTAGGGCAAGGACTGTAGGAGCTGAAGGGGTTTGCAACTTCATAGGAAGAGCACCAATATCAACCAACCAGACCCCCTAAAGCTCCCAAGGACTAAACCACCAACTAAAGAGTACACATGGAGGTATCATGGCTCCAGCTAGATATGTAGCAGAGGATTGCCTTATCTGGCATTACTGGGAGGGGAGCCCATTGGTCTTGAGGAGGCTTGATGACCCAGGATAGGGGAACACTAGGGCATTGATGCAGGAGTGGGTGGGCAGGTGGGGGAGCACCCTCATAGAGGCAGGGGGAGGGAGGAGGGGATGGGGACTTGTGTGTGGGGGAAACTGGGAAGAGGGTCAACATTTGGAATGTAAAAAGAATTTAAAAGTCCTTGGCAAATGAGATTCTCTAGAACAAGCTGTTGCTGCTTAAAGCCACACCCAGTCCATATTAGCTCATCTGGCTTAGCTCTTTTCTCATAATCAAAAGTAGCACACTGTACCAACCTTAAGAATTAGACTCAGCTGAGGCATGCCAGTGACAAGGAGTGACCCATCCACACCCGTGCCTGGTGCGAAAAACGAGCAATTACCACTTGTCTACAGTTCTGAAAGATAGCAGCAATACAACGGCCTTTCTATAAACGTCACTGCTCTCACAAATAATGGCTTTGTGTTCTGTTGAGCCAAGACAGAAGTTCCATCACCCTGCCCATAGACAATTTGCACTGCTATTAGGAAATTGACACAGACAGTGTCGCCCACTTATCCCACTCAAAAAGAGATACTTCAGCCTCAAGTTTCTCAGAGTAATCAGAAGCCAGAATCAGCTTCTAGGCTTTGCTCTAACTGTAATTGGGTAATATGAAAACAAAAACAACAACAACAAAAAAAACTTTAATCCCAGCACTTGGGAAGCAAAGGCAGGCAGATTTCTGAGTTTGAGGCCAGCCTGGTCTACAAAGTAAGTTTCAGGACAGCCAGGGCTATACAGAGAAACCCTGTCTCGAAAAACCAAATATATATATAGTAACTTCCTAAATAAACAAAGCCTTTAATTTTTGTAATTTGGTAGAATCCAATGCACATTTAATTCTTTACTTTATTACAGCTTAATAAACTTAAATGTTTAATTGATAAATAGTATAAAATAATGAAATGCTATGTTCCTGGAGAACTTGGAAATCACCAAACTCCTCTGGCGTATCTGCCTCACAATCTGTGTTCTGGCAATGGCCTGGTCGTTACTTATTTATGAGACGGAGGGAGCATTACCTAGGGAAGGGCTATGCTCACTGCTCGCTTCCCTGGTGACCTGGCCCAGAGGGTCTGGGTCAGATTACATTTGATTGACTTCATTTATTGACTTGTAATTTTAGCTAGGTAGGTCCTTACAGGAGAGAGGGAAATGACTTATTTCACTTTCTTTAAGGCTTTTTTGCTGCGAAGTGCTCTTTACTTATGGATTATCATACTAATACAAAGGGAAGGAAAGGGGCTTTTGCTCTATCAGTTAGAGAAGTAGATATTTTGAGAACAAAATAATTTCCCTTTTGTAACATTGCATTCTGCATGAATCTCCTAAGAAGTCTCTACTTAGTGGCTTCTTTTCCCAATTCTAGACAAATCATCCAAATATTTAAAGCTGATGAATCAGAGAATGGGTAAACTTATGGAAAGTAATTTGCTTCCTCTACTCAGGGTGAGCAACTGCTGTTGCAGAGCCTAAATACAGTCACTCTTGATAGTATTTGCTAGAACAACCAAATAAAATTTGTAAGTAGTTAGAGTCTGGCCAATACTCAATTATTTTCCTTCATGGAAAAATTTATGATTTGAAGTTTGTTTCAGACTGGTAAATTATTTCTCCTTTGTTTTTTTTATTTTTATTTTTTGGTTTCTGTTTGTTCATTTCAATATGGGGATAGGAATGCAGTACCTCGTGCATGTTAGGCAAACTCTCTGTTACTGAGCTACATGCCCAGCCCTCCTCAGTACTGTATTGCAAAGTTTTACAATTATCCATACGTGGTACCCAATAAATCTTATAGTCTCCCCGCCGCCCTCTGTATTTCTCCATCCCTTCCTTTCTCATCTCTCCTCCATTCACTTTTCAGCACCAGGGATGGAAGCAAGGGGCTCATGCCTGCTATGCAAGTTCTGTGCCCCAAGCTATGCCTCCACTCTTATACTGGGAATTTTCCACAGCTCTTGAGAAAATATACTCTAATTCAAAGTAGAAGATCTAATTTAGGCATTATGGAAGATCCAAAGAATACATGGGAGCAGGCAATGTCCTCTAGTAATATTCTGAACTCATATTTCAAATGCATGTAACTATATACACATGGATATCTGAGGAACTGTCCTGGAGGGAAAACTTACTGAGGCACCCAATTGAAAGATTCAAATTATAACTAATTATCAGGCAAAAATGGTCCCCAAAAACCATCTACTGGAAATCTTTGAGGCAAAACATTCTTTTATCCTGTTTGGAGAAACAGAATCTTAAAAATGTGAAGAAGGGATAAGTTGTTGTTGTTGTTGTTGAAAATAGATATTTTTTCTCACATATCTTCATTATGGTGTACCCCAGTACCTTTCCACCTTCCCTCCCAATTGGATCCACTCCCTTCTGCCTCATATTGGAAAACAAACAAATAAACAAAGGAAAAGTTTTCTAAAGGATAATAATAAAATATAATATAATAAAAGACAATGTAATATAACAAAAACTAACAATTTGGAATTACATGAGACAAACAGAATGAAAAGAGGCATTAAAACAGAAACCCACTTGTTCCCACACTAAGGAATCCCACAAAAACATCCAACTGGAATCCTTAATGTATACACAGTGACCTGGTCCAGACCTGTGCTGGCCCAGGGCTTGCTGCTTCAGTCTCTGTCAGCTTGTTTATCTCTATATTTTCTAGATTTCCAGCAAACAGACACCATCCTGTGAGAGTAGAACCAGGAAAAGGATATGCTGGGAATTCTGTTGGGCTACATTGAGACACTAAATACTACTAAGTGCAACGTTTCCAGACATGATGGTGTAGCTTTAACAAACGGCCCATCTGCTCTAATGTACATGAGTCCTTGTCTTCCATTGACTGCTCCCACCTTCCAAGCCAATCGTTCACTTTTTAAAATGTAACATCTCCATACTGCAGGAGGCATGAACGCACTGATCTCGTAGGGGTGCTACCATGAGTCAATGCTCCAATGCTGCCTAGATCTTTGGTATGGTCTTATGACTGATTGATTCATTGATTGGCTCATTTACTTTATCAGTCTGACTCACTGACTGTCTGAGGAAGGGTCTGATTATGTAATCTAAGATGTCTTAGAATGGAGAAACAAATACACCAGCCTCCAAAGTGCTGGGATTACAGAAATGTCTGCCATCCATATCTAATTGCTTATTCCTATTGTTATATGTATAAATTTTGCATGCACGTATGTATGTGTACCACACGAATTCCCAGCACACAACAGGGGAAGAAGAGGGCACCAGAATCCATGGAGCAGACTCTTTTGAACAGCTATGTTAGTGCTGGGAACTTAACCCAGGCCTTTATGAAGAACAGTAAGCCATCTCTCCAGTGTCCCCCTCCCCCACCAAGTACTTATTCTGATTTCCTCTCCTTGCTTAGTGACTGCACCTCCATACCCTTTCACTATGTTGACCTAAAAGCACCAGCCAAATAGCTCCCCAGGTCTACCGGGGCTGTGCTTTGGACGAAGGCGAACTCCTCTGTACTTGTACCACAAGGTCTAATACATCTACACACGAAATAATTGCTTTCTATTAAGTTTTAATCATTTTTCCAGGCAAAGAAGTGTCAGTCATTCAATGCAGTTGACAGGTTGAATCACTGTATTGAAGTAGCTTTCTGTCTGGTGGTGTTTGGTTTCTTTTCAATGATGGGAGTCTAGAAAGAGTAAGTGTGCTTTAACTAGGTTGTAACTTAACCAGACAAATCGGAGCTTTCCAACATCTCTTGTTAAGCCAAAGAATAGGATTGCTTAATGGTAATTGTGTCAGTTTGGAGAAAAAGCAGGAAAGGAACTATCAAGGAGTAACTGTCGGACGTTTCCTTTATTATTTTTCAAAGGAGAAAGCAAAGCCTGCTGGGAAGGTGAGGTCAGCTGTATGTTCTCTACCAGTCCTGTAAGTAAGAAAACAAAGGCCTACACCAGCGACCCCGCAACCAGGACCCTGGGACTCTTCTTCAGAGAACAAGGTGCTTCTGCAGAAAGACTTAGAAATCCACTCTTACTGTATTTCTCTGTTTATTAAAATTGTGTTTTTACAAGCACAATTTCATTTGAGATTTGAAGTACAAGTTCAGTTATTTTGACACAAACTTATTATGAAACCTGCTTTTTTCTTTCTGATGTAATTTGTGGCCAAATTCTAGTTAACATTTGACAATAAGTTTTCCTAAGATTGAGATGATAATTAGCCATTAAGATTTTTGTTCATTGGTAGATTGCTTCCCTAGACTGTATATCAGATTCTGGGCTTTGTCTCCATACTTAATGAGTGAATGAATGAATGAATGAATGAATGAAGAAAATAATTACTCAAACAATAAAACTGGTCAAAATTAATTCCTTGGTATACAGTTCAGTGGAATTTTTAAAATAATGTATTACATGTCATTGAGAAAATATTAAAATTGATAAAATATTCATTGTATAAAAAAACTTCCTTAAAGATTTTATTTCATTCACAGTGTACAATTTTGGAATACTCTAAGAAGCACAATGATCACTCGCTGTATTACAAACAACAGGACGATGGAAACCTCTGTGTCCGTTGCTATGATACACAGTTTGAAACATTGGGTTTCAAGCCCAGTTGTTCAGTGGGACTTACTGACTGAATGCCAGTAATATCAAAGGTTTTTTTTTTTTTTTTGGTTTTGCTATTGAAATATGATGAAACCTTAAACATTAGACATACGATAAGAAGTTGTGAGTCAGGCAAACTTGTGAAGCACTCCAGTGGAAAGTGCAAACTTCAGACAGAGGAAGTTGTTCGGACGCTGCCTTTATGAACTGTGAGGCACCCACACAGAACTTAAGACTTCACACACTTAAGATTGTGAGTTTTAGGTTTCAAGGAGGGTGAGCATAGAGACATTAGGCTTGCTGTCTCCATGCCAATGGCCTCCTCCTCTGACTCCTGCCTGAGGTCTTTACTCACGGGCTCGGCCTTTAAAACATGGCCCCGACCGTTTTCCAGAGGATGCTTTCTAAGATGCTTCCAAGAAGAAATGACTTCTTCCTCTGTAATTTCACCTACTTGGTTCCTATTCAAATTCTTAGCCCTCATCATCCTTGCTTGTTATCATCTAGTCCTGTTCCAGACTTGTTCAGGAGGCTGTATTTCTAGTAGACAGGCACTGTGTGTCACCTCTTTTTATACCTTCTGAACTCAGCGTAGATCAGGAATGTAAGGACACAGCTTGCATTTGTCAATAAAACAGAACCTTCCTTTTGCCCTTTGCTCATTGCAATCACAGATGAAGGCGGGCGAAGCACAGGAAAAACTTACCAAAAGCTGGAAACCTGGAAGAAAAAGGCATGGGGAACTAAGGAAGTCAGTGAGCAAGTTTCAAATTCCCACGCTTTATTTACATCTGATCTTTGTCCACAGGGATGACAGTAAGTCCGCAACTTGCTTTTCAGTGAAAGCTGTGGCTGGGGCCGAGTTATTCCTGCCTGGTTGGTTGATGCTGTTGTTTTCACTATTGTTTTTTTCTCGATTGTCACTTTGATCAAAATACCCAAGAGTATGAAAGAGGAAGACTTCATTTTCGCACAGTTGCAGCAGTTCCAATCCACAGTCTGTTGCTGCACTGAATCTGGGCCCAAGCTGAACACCATGGTAACAGGATTGTACGTGCACACTAGTGTGTGTGTGTGTGTGTGTGATGGAAGATACTTTCATGTCCTGGTGGACAGAAAGCAGAAGGACAGAATGAGGAATCACAAATAGATAAAACTTCCAAAGTCAAGTTTCAGTGACCTTCCTCTTCAGTGAGCCCATTGCCTCTGGTTTCCACCCCTTCCTAAAATAGTACTGTGAGCTGGAAACTAAAGATTTAGCATAGGAACCTGTGGAAAACTTTTTATATCCAAACCATAACTATTTTTAATTCTCATGATTAATTTATCACTGTTTTCTGTTTTATAAAGTTACCTGTATAAATAATTACAAAACACTTCCTGAAGTGTAAAAACAAAACAAAACTGTATGTGAAATGCATTTCCTCTGCTAGGCACTCTACAGGGTTCATTTTATTTCTCACTAAGTTAATTACCTTATTAATTATCTAGCAGCTATGTCTTGTGTGTTTGATTTGGAAGTGGATTGTCTCTCTAGACTATCCTGAAGGTTCTAGACCCAGGAACCCCTCCCTGACTCAGTCTCCTGAGTTTATCAATAGGGAATTATAGCTCCTCCACTAGCTTGTTACTGTACTCTGCCCTCTGAGAACTGGTTTTTTCCTGGGCTGCATTAGCTGTTTATTCAAAAAGCCTGAATGCAAATCAAGCGTTTGCTCATGTGACATCTGTCATCTTCCTCTTATGCAGACTGCCACATAATACTCAACGGTCAGACTCTGTTCTATGTTTGCCAATTCTCTTCTTTTAAAAGGCCGTGAGAAAATAGAACAGGGGAAAGTTAAGACGATTGGAAGAGGCGCATGTGCAAAGGAGACACCAGCTGAAAAGCAAGGACTTACAGGGCACAGACAGTATAAATTTGAGACCTGTCCGAGGGTGCTCATTTCCAAAAACAAACTTCATGTGATAAAACTGATTTTCCAGGGTATTCAAATTCACAACTCTTATTAATACTCTACTGGGGCCAGAGGAGCTGTAGACACTGCTAGCACAAGCCCCAGCCCCTGCGCTTCTAAGCTTTGCTCACACATGAACACAGGGTCACATGGCAACTCAACTGGCTGAGTCATTCTGTGTAATCTATTTTGTAAGATTGTTTTTATCTCAGAATACCCAAGGCACAATTTGCAAAACACATGAAACTCGAGAAGAAGGAAGAGCAAAGTGTGGCTACTTTGATTCTTCTTAGAGGGGGAACAAAGTACTCATGGAAGTAGTTACAGAGACAAATCTTGGAGCAGAGACTGAAGGAATGACCATCCAGAGACTGCCTCACCTGGGGATCCATCCCACAAACAACCAGCAAACCCAGACTCTATTGCAGATGCCAACAAGATTTTGCTGACAGGACCCTGATATAGCTGTCTCCTGAGAAACTCTGCCAGTTCCTGGCAAATACAGAAGTGGATGCTCACAGTTATCCATTGGACAGAGCAGAGGGTCCCCAATGAAGGAGCTAGAGAAAGTACCCAAGGAGTTAAAGGAGCTGTAGCCGCATAGGAGGAACAACAATATGAACTAACCAGTACCACCAGAGCTCCCTGGGACTAAACCACCAATCAAAGAAAACACATTGTGGGACTCATGGCTCTAGCTGCATATGTAGCAGAGGATGGCCTAGTCGGTCATCAACGGGAAGAGTGGACCTTGGTCCTGTGAAGGCTCTATGTCCCAGTTTAGGGGAATGCTAGGGCTAGGAAACAGGAGTGGATTGGTTGGGGAGCAGGGGGTGGGGTGTGGAGATAGGGGGTTTTCAGAGGTGACACTAGGAAAGAGGATAACATTTGAAACGTAAATAAAGAAAATATCTAATTTTAAAATAAGCGAGAAAAAAGAGTGTTTTTCACAAGAATACACGAATGACCTCCTCTTTCTCCTTGGAATAAGGGGTAAGATGCACATGTTTCCCCGTGTTTCTGTTTCCTTTATCTCGGTTTCAGAAATCCTGCATGATGACAGGAGTGTGTACCAAAGTCCATGCCTTGCTGTTACTAAGGGATAAAGCTAGAGCTCTCATGCCCAGCATCTTCAGAGCTAGAGGGTTAGAGTAAGACTCCTAATTAGTTCCAGCTTGCTACTATTGAATTATGTTAATGCTAACAGGTACAAACCAGAAAAAAAATCTGATATGAAATAATGTGAATCCTTGCTGCTCCACTGGAATAAATAAACCACTTTTTAAATTTCATTTTTTTTATTCCTTTTACACTGGTTTCAGAAAAATATAAAATACAGAAGAATAATAAAGGTGGAACATGTAGATATTTTCAGTTTTTATTTTACTTCAGATATTAAAGTGGATTATAGTATGAATCTGTTTTAAAAGTAATTCTGATTACATAAAATTTTCTCTTCTACTGCCCCTAAAATAAAATAAGATGTCACTCTCTCTGAGACACCTAATAAGATAAACAATGATTAATGTTAACTGTCAATTTGGCAGAAGTTAGTATCACCTAGGAGACAGCCTCTGGGCATCTCTATGGAGTATTATCTTAATTGGCTTAATTGAGGTGAAAAGACTTGCCCAGTGTTTGTGGTCCCTTTTCCCAAGGCAGGAGATCCTGGACAGAATAAAGGTGGAGAAAAAGAACATGTGCTGAGCACCAGAAGGCAGATCCTCACTGCTCTGCTCTGACAGGAGGCACAATGTGAACTGCTGCTTTGAGCTTCTGCTGGCTTGCCTTCCTCTCCATGATAGACTAGAATAAACTCAATTCCCCTTAAATTGCCTTTTTTCCCCCAGAGTATTTTAATAAACAGCAACGGATTCAAACAAAGCAAAACAACAACAAAGACATCAAGAAAAAATGGTTAGCTAACTCTACTTGCCAGATACAACCCTGGCTGCCTCTATCTTCACCTGTGAGAGAACTGATGCAGCAACCCTGCCTGTACTTTCTTCTCCAGCCAGCAGGAGAGGGATGCTCTAGGAAGCCCTATGCTTTTAGAAAGGTTTTCTAGAGTCAGTGAATCAGATTATATCCACCACCAGCATCATGATCATCATTATTGTTATTATTATATTTTGGGTTTTCCAAAACAAGAGTTTGTCTATACATCCCTGCCTGTCTTGGAACCCATTCTGTAAACCAGGCTAGCCTTGAACTCATAGAGATCCATTTACCTTAGCCTCCTGACTGCAGGGATCCAGTGCTCTGAGATCCAGCATTTCTACAATGGTTTATTGTTTTATAGGTAATTTGTTATTTTTTGTATATTTGTTAGAAAAAGTCAAAGACCTGTTTGTTTTCCTAACATCTTTTGACCTGATATAACTTCTCATCTGAAAGTCCAACCATGTGGTTTTCAGAAGCACTTGTCTTTCTAAAAGACACTGTTCCATGGATGGTATTTTTCTCTTCCTCTGTGCTTTTGAAAACTTCATCACTTATTTATTAATTTATTTTTGCAGGCATGGGTAGGTCAAAAGACCTTCTACCATGTTGGTTCTAGGAATAAAATTCAGGTAGTTATCCTCCATGAGAGGTGTCTTTACCCACTGATCCATCTCCATGACAATTTGTGTGTACTTTTAACAAGTAGTCAATAATTAATACAAAGAAAAACCAAACAGGGTAAATAGTAGCAATTCCAAGTGTTGGATGAAAACAGTGCAAACACAAGATCTCACTCTGAGATAGGAGAAAGCTGTGGATGCAGTAGCAAAGCAAACATCTGCAGGATGAGATTCATAAGTAGAGTCCGGTGAGGTGTTAGGAGATCGCTTCACTGTGAGCAGATGCCACTGGAAAAGTACAACATGATGCAGAAGCATTTGAGTCAAGCCTTAATAGTTAAGGAAATGTTTAAGCTGCCCTTGGAATTTTGAACCACACCACAGCATCTTAGGAAATTGAGTTTGCTCCTTAGGGCAGTGAAAGAGACAACACCCAAAGAACTCAAGTTCCTTATTCTAACACCAGGGACTCTAGTGAATGTTTCTAACCTACCTTTCCTCTTGGTTCTTGAGAAAAATTACAACACTAAAACAATTCAGTAGTTATCATTGTATAGTTGTATTAGGTATGTTGTTGTTGTTGCTGTAATAGAGTACTGTTATGTGTTGAAAAGAAAATCTCCCAAGAGGCTTGAATAAGTTAAATGGAGTATTCATTAACTGCTGGTGGGACCAGCCCAAACAGATTAGTGGGAAGCAATCATTTTCCAGTTAGAGTTTTTAAGGGCAAAATATACAATGTGTTGTATACAGAGAGGGAACTCTGGACATCTGTAGAGAGTAAGCATTGCTTACAGAAATGGAGAGAGAGCCGTTAAATGGTCAAGCAATTAACCTTTATCTTGGGGTCACAATTTATAGAAATTTAGGGCTGGTCCAGAGACAAGTTTTACAAAAGCTAGTTTAGTACTTTTAAGAATGTTTAGAATACTTTTATGAGATGACAAAACTATAGCTCAGTAGCCTTCTACAGTATTATGACCAAAGGCAACTTAAGGAAGAAAGTTTAATTTGGCTTACAGTTCCAGGGACCTAGATGCTGTCGTGGTGGGGAAGACATGAAAGCAGAAGCAGGAAGCTGAGCAGTCACATCTCATACAGGCAGAAAGAGGCTGAGGTGGATTGGCATACTCAGTTGGGAGTGGGAGAAGATAATTGTTCAAAGCCTACAGTGACTTCCTTCCTTCATCAAGGTTCCACATCCTAAAAGTTCTATGAACTCTCCAAACAGTGTTAACAACTGGGAACCAGCTGCTCAAATACAGGGGCCTGTGAGGGATATCTCTCATTCAAGTTACTCATCATCATGGTTGTTTTTCCCATTTATCTAACTGGGTCAATTCAGAAAAAATGTAAACCTACAAATGTGACCTTTAGGTTCTGGTGAGCACTGACTGGACAGTGCTCAGTCTTCCTAGGTCAGGACTGCCCATATTGTGTTCTATGTATGTATTAGCTCCTTGACAGAATGATTGCAACATTTCAATGAGAGTCATTTAAATTTAAGCCTCTCTATCTGTATAGTCATGTAATGTTTGTATGTTCATTTTATACAGCCCTATGGGTTAAGAACTTACAGGTACACACTTTCCTTTATAGACGAAGAAGGAATAAGCGAATGTTGACTGAACTACCTGCGTGCATTCATTGTCTTTAATGAGCCCATTGCCCTCCTGCACTGTTGTGAAACAGCAGAATGATTACAGCATTCTCAGAATGATGAAACTTTCAAATATATAAACACATTCTTGTAAGATAATTAAAACTAAATGGTTTTCATTAAAGATTTAAAACTCAGGAATTTAGACTGGGAGTTACAAGCAACTGTTGCCTGCTGAAGAAAAGGGATTAATTGCTTCCTTCCCAAGTTGCTTTTGGTCACTGTGTTTTATTACAGCTACCCCAAAATACTTACATTTCAGTATCCTGCTCTTTATTGTGCATAGGTACTATCTTTTCAAACTCTCTCCTTAGAACAGCGCATCATGAACTATTAGACACCTTACAAATTGTGCCCTATCCCAGGGATGGTGACATGTACTTGTGATTCCAGTCCTGGGGAAGCCAGGTCAGGAGTTCCACAAGTCCAGGCAAGACAAGGATACATCATGATATCCTGTCTTCAAAAGCAAAGCCGAAAGAAAGGCAAACAGACAGATGTACTAGTCTGCTCTAATACTCTCTCCTACTTTCTTCTCAAAGCTACTTGATCAGATTATTTCTGTAACTGCGGATAAAACATTAATAAGTGTGATATTATTTCTGTAGCTTGCAAAGACTTTGACTGATTACATTTTCCACTCCAGGGCCCTTATGTTGCTTCATTTAGCAGCATTGCCCCAGAGAGCAGTTTATATGCATCATGAGAAGTTTCTTACAGTAGTTTGAATGAGAATGGTGTCCATCGACTCATGCATTTGAATTCTTGGTCACTAGTGGTGGAAGACTTTGGGAAGGATAAGGAGGTGTGGCCTTATTGAAGGAGGTGTGTAACAGGGATGGGCTTTGAAGATTTGAAAGCCCATTCCATTCCTAGTTAGTGTTCTCTGCCTTCTACTTGTAGATAAGGATGTAAACTCTCAGCTACTACTGCTCCAGTACCATCCCTAGCTGCTGCCGCTGTGTTATCTGTGATAACTCCCAAAATAAAAGTTTCTTTTTATAAGTTGCTTTGGCTATGCTGTTTTGTCACAGCAACTGAAAAGTGACTAAGAGTTGGTATCAGAGATTGGGCTGTTAGTGCAGCAACCTTTACCATGCTGGTTTTTGGAGGAATGTAGAAGACGTTGGACTTTGAACTAGGGAAGTGGTTGAGTATTCTAAATGGGCTTAGTTGGCCTTCCTAGCAGTAGGTTAGTAAACATTAATGTTGAGAACTTTAGTGGCCCAGATCAAAAGGGTTCAGAGGGAAACAATATTAGCAGCTGAGCTAAAACACACACAGACACACACACAAACACACACACACACACCACCACCACCACCACTACCACCACCACCACCACCAACAACAACAACAACTACTACTACTCTCCTGATATTTTGGCAGAGAATGTAGCTGCTTTCTGCCCCTTTCCTAAAAATATACCTGAAACCAAACTAAAAACCTTTGGATTAATTTCACTGGCAAGGATATTTTAAGATAGCTTAGTATTGACTCTATCCCACTGTTATTCCTACTCACCTATTTGCAAATCTACAATGAAAAGAATCCAGGGGAAACTCATAATTTGAGGAGAAAAATATCCAAAGGAAATGTAATATTGGAGGCAAGGCTTGTGTTGAAAGAGATAAGAAGCCACCTAATATGAAACAGACTAAAGGGATAGATGGCCTCAGGGCAAGACTCCACTCACCAAAGATTCTAACTTGTGAGAAGGAAGTGCCTGAGGGACTTTTATGCTCCTGAAAAGCAACAACAAAGAAAAGAGTATGCAAATGTAATTTTAAAAAGGGGTTAATCTCCATTTCTGGGCCCAGCAAAATCAGGTGTGGCATCAGTCATGTGATTCTGGCTTTAGAGTCAGGAAGAAAACACAACTAAAGGAGTTGTCTATTCCTCTCTGCCCAGTTTAAGAAAGCCACTAAGGCCAGGCATGTGGCAGGAAGTCCCTAAGAGGATGTTTCTAGAAGCTCTGAAGCCCTGAATTGTTGGAAGTCTTAGAGATGCAGAAGCCAGTTTTTAGTCAGGAAGTGGAAACAGATAAGCTTGTTACCCTCCGAAAAGAGGGAGGAGCAAAGCCATCTAAGCCCTTTAACCTCAGGCATTGCATGGGTGCTGGGAAACAGACTCTGAAAAGGCAGCAAATATTCCCAGCCACGGAGTCATCTTTCCAGTCTCTGTTTTCTTACCTGCAATGGGCCTACATACAATCCTTTCTGGCATGCATCCACCAGCTTCAGGCAGGTCTGGCATTCCTTAGTCTGACAGCTCTAATCTCTGTGCCTGTTTCTATCTCTAGTGCCTTCCCTTCTCTTTGTCCTGGGGTTCACATTGCCTCTCATTCTGCCTCCCACAAGGACGCCAGTGTTTAGATTTAGGACTGTCATAACTTCATTAAGATCTATTACAACACCATTGAAGAATTATCTGGCAAAAACCTTACCCAAAAACCCTAAACAAATGAAGTTTTTTTTTTGTTGTTGTTTTGTTTTGTTTTGTTTTCTTTTGTTTTTTTAGATTTTTTAGATTTTGCCTTGTCATCTTTACTTTTGTTTTGCTTTGTGTTACAAAAGAAACATTAAGTACACAATTTATGATCTTCATTAGAATAATGTTCAAATGTACTACTATAATAGCAAATAAATATTTTTGTTCTAGGGTGTTGGAATACAGGAAACTGTTAGCCAGATGTTCCATTGTACAGAACTAAAAGTTCAGAATTGAGAAAGCAGAAAGGAACATAAAATTTCTGGGTGAGTATTTGGAGAAACTTTTCTCAGGTAACCTTGACCCATAGTGTCGTCTGCTGTATGGACACATCATTTTGCAATCTTGTGAGCCTGCAAGTTAAGCATTAGTGGAATCCTTCCCCCTCTGTTGACCAATGGCAGGAACATTTTTGATAACTGTGTATGAAATACCTACTAGTTTTTAAGGACGAGCTGTGTCCTTCCGGCCAAGATGTAGCTGTGTGACAAACAGAACCCTCCCACAGGCTGAGCCAATAGCAGGCCACCAGGGACTAATGAAAGAGAAGAATTAGAAGCCCATTAGCATTCTCCCAAGTGCCTTTTGCTTTCAGAAAACTGAGCATAGTGTCCCTGGTGTGTGGTTTTCAAATGCACAAATAATTAAGATATGCATTTCACTCATGTTTGTTAATGATGATGTCACAAATACAGTATCTTTTCTGTCTTCTTTGCTCCTGTGTATAATGCAAATAAAAGCGACTTTTCACATTTAGAGACCTAAGTAACAGCATTTTTGTTCAATGTATGACATTAAAAATCAGCAATTCTGTTCAGAAAACAAATTCCGCATCCTGTTAGCTACAGTCATAGAACAGGCACATAATAAGCAATAGAAATTATGACACCCAGCTTTTCATGACCCAGGAAGCATGGAAGTTTTATTTTCAATATATTTGATATAAAATTATAAAATTTATATATGATGCATGAATAAAATCATTGAGTTATTTAAAAGGAACATCCAAAAGTTTGTCACCTATGCATGGCCTCATGCATCTCTTCATAAAGCTCAAATAAATGAGAATCGGAATGGCTCTAAGATAGCTCCTTTTCTACACATAAGGATCATAGTAGCTGAGATGGCTCATCAATGTCTTAAGCATTACAAGTGTGAATTATCAAATGATCAGAATTTTTCTTCCATAACATGTTTTCTGTAGAAAATTTCTATGGAAAACCATACAGTAAACTCATTTTAATTATTTTTAATTATTCATAATAATTATTTAATAACTATCAAATACGGTATAAGGTATAAAATTATAGAGCCATCTTTGAATTTACATAAACAATTATCTTTTAATCAGGAAGAAGAGAAATGAAATTTCTTCAATCACATCATTACAGAAGGATCCCAGTGAACACATACAGAAAGAGTAATAGAAATTAAATATGGCTCTGTTATAAACACCATAGGAATAGTTCTTACCAATAAGATTATTTGGCTTTCATTAAAGCCATGGCATAACATGACTTGGAAGGAGACACTCCTTTTCCTAAATCAGCTGCTGCTGCAGTTTGCTTGCTAGTTTTAGAAAGGAAGAGATATCCTCCCCTGGAATATGCCATCCAATGGCAGAACTATAGTCACTGAATACAGGAGAAACTGAGACCTTGGGTCTCTCTCTATGATGCCTGTGAACCATGAATATTTGACCTGAAGCTACAATGAAGGAGACAGGAAAATTCTGCATGGAGATGTACTGTGCAAAGCATCAAGCAGGAGTTTTTGAAAATAAATACCAATAAAATAAAAAGCAAAAGAATGACTTCAGATCTCTTTGAACTCGACATTACTTAAACACACATGAAACCTGCAATCTATGGTCCTTGATTAGATCCTGGATTAGGGAGAGACTACAGAACATTTGAACATGGCTCCTCAAATAATAGGGCTGCACCAAGGCTGTGCATCCTGAATGAGCTCCACATTTTCTCTTCATCCCGGGGAATTCTGGTTCTTAAGAAATCCAATATATTTAAGAATGAAGGTAAACTTAATTAAGGAGATGATGCATTGAAGCAAAACACTTATCTGTGTATTCACTGTATAATTTCCTAGGTCCAAAGGCATATACATTTATTAACATGTCAAAGTAAGCACATGGTTCCATCACCAAACATGGCCACTGGCCAAATCAAATAAAACGCATTGCAACCCCCTTTCTCTAGAGGCTACACAGAAAAGGGAATTTCAAGGGTTTGGTAAGTGATATTTTAGAAGAACTCAAAGTATTTAAGGAGCAGACCATGACACTGGCTAAATACCTTTGAGATACAGAAGAGATAGTGGCTAAGATGCAGAGATGATAGTTTCATATTGCACTGTATACACCAAGGTACAAGGCAAAGTCTTTTCAAGTGGTTTGATGGTATGATGTGAGCTGTATTTATGAAACTCATAGTAGTTACTGAAAGTGAGTCTTCCTTTGATAGTTCTGAATTTTTTGACCTGATAAGGGGAATTTGCAGCAAGCTAAGAAACGGGAGAATCAAGTGTGGCTTAGAAGGATAGGAAATAGGGCGGGCTCTAAGAGTTTTAAGTCCTTCCAGAATAAATCTCTCAGCATGCCACACTTCTGTAGCTGTGTTCTCAGAAGCAGCGTTTGTGCTTAGTTTGCTTTCACTTGAGTTCTGAAGCTGATGCACAATTTTATATGTGCTTACATAGTTTTATTCCTTATTCCTGGAAGACTCTGGTACAGCATTCATTATAAATCATCACAAGGTAATTGATCTTCGGTTCTAGTTTCTCTTTCATCTGTATAGGTAATGAGTTCAAAGAAAACATCTGAAGGTTGGAGATTCCAAACTAAGAAAATCAATTTTTGTGAGAGTCTTCATAGTAGTCAGGAACCTATGGGAACCTTACACTGGGACATTTGATGAGATGGTATGAGGACACCACCTAGACTGTATACTGTAGGGCTGCAGCACAGGGACATGGGTCAGGGTGTGTGCACATTTTTTCTGAGACTGCTCAGCCTTAGCGCTAGCCTCAGGCACGTGCTGGCATTAAGCTTTGTTATTTGCTGACAAGGACCAGTTTACTTCCTTGGGTTTGTCTCCCTGCTTCTTGAATGAAGCCTGCAACACTGCTGTCGTTAATTTTTGAGGCCATTTCATTCATAAGGATGGTGTGAGTATTTATTGAAAACTTGTTCAAATTTTCCACTTCTTTGTTCACTAGGTAGTTTTCTGTGGTAAATGTTCCCTGCTCTTGTGCCACAGGAAGAGCCTTCAAACCTGCCATGTTCTAACCCAAGTGTCCCTATATCCCACTCCTGTAATGAGGCAATTTACTATGACTTTCATTTTCAAAATAAAGTGTTGAAAATATCACAAGAGTTGTCTTCTGGTATAAAAATGAAGAGAGTACAAGACTGGAACAAATCACTTAGTCACTCATCAAGTATTTGCAGATTGTCTCCTACTTGCTATCTATTTTTCTAATGAGTATAGTAGATAGCAAGCTAAGCAGGCTAAATGTTCAGCCTCATAGACCTTCCATTGTCTGCCCCTGTTCCTGAGCTGCCTCCTCTGTTAAATGAGCTAGGCTTGTGCCAGGACACAAGGGTTGATATTGAATACTAAGGTCACTCTCTACTTTACATTTTCACTTCGGATATGTGAATTGGTTTTAATTAGATATGATACGACATATTGACTAATTTCTTCTTATTTGTGCCCTATAAAAGTAAAACAGAATATGCACATGATGTTTCTGGCAGCTAAGTGTGTATGAACAAGATCTGAGAAAGATCAAGCCAGGCCCATCCCCAATATAGATGTGGGAGGGGCTCATGAAGTCCACATCCTCCCCAGCTAAGAAACGTTTAGCGACTGGTGGCTCCGGGATAGAGGGAGTCAGCTCTATTCAGTGATGGTGGGCTCTGGTGGGCTATCCACGCTCTGATGGACATCCCTACACCCATGCATAAACTGACAGCACTAAGTGGACTTGGGTTTAGAAAAGTATACATAAACGTGAGTGGGAAAATTGGTGAGGAGAAGATAGGAAAAATTGGAACTGAGGAACTGGGGTACCAAAAATTAGTATATGCATCTATAAAATTAAAATCAATAAAAGAAAAATAATCCATCAGACTGACATTTCAAGAATAGCAACTAACGTCGAAATAAAACAAGCCACAAAAAACCCTCTGTGACCAACATGAAATTTAAGCTTTTAAAAGAAATTTATTCATTTTAATTTAAAGTGGTTTTTATATAAAGAATGCTGTAACAAAAACATTACCTGTACTCGCCAGCTATAAGAACTTGATTCTACAAAGAGTACACATGGAGGGACTCATGACTCCAGCTGCATATGTAACAGAAGTTGGCCTTGTCTGGCATCAAAATAAGGGGAGGCCCTTGGTCCTGTGAAGGCTCGATACCCCAGTGTAGGGGGATGCCAGGGTGGGGAGGCAGAAATGAATGGGTGGGTGGGGAAGCACCCTTATAGAAGCAGGGGAATGGGATAGGGGATTTGAGGATAAACAATCAAGGGGATAAACATTTGAAATATAAATAAATAAATAAAATATCCAATTAAAAAACACTTAGTTCTAATAGTTTTAATTTAATGGCATTTCAGACCCAAATTGATAGATACACTGTTAAATTGTTATTCTCTTACACACATGGTAAGCTGATAACTTATTTTCCAAAGTTATTAAGAACAAACCAAACATCTATCTTAAGTATATGTAAATATATATATATATATATATATATATATATATATATATATATATATGTGTGTGTGTGTGTGTGTGTGTGTGTTCTGAATATAACAGAAAAGATGAAGGCAGGGAAAAAGAAAGAAGAGGAAGACAAGGAGAAGGAGTAAGCAGGAGGAGGAGGGGGGGGAGGAGCAAAGAAGAAGGGCAAGAAGGGACAGGCATTCTCTCAAAGAGAAAATAAAACATAAAATTTTACTTCAAATCAAAATTGCCAAGTAGGAGCCAAATGACAGAGTACCTGACTTGGCAGTGAAACATTTGCTTAGTTTTAGCAGAAACCTGGCTTCCTTTGCCACACTCACAACAGGAAAGAGTAGTGAAAACATATGAATATGTCAAAAGTAGAATTAAAAAAATTATCCTTCAATAACTAAATAGCTAACACAAACTGTATCTCTGTTACTGGGGCTGGGCCAGAGTAAATACAGTCCTCTAGACAGTGCTCATTGATTCTAAGGATCGCTCATGCCCAGAATCTAAGTGAAAGGGCAGTTGGGTTTGCTGTCTACTTTTCTGTCCAGCATGCTTTATTTAATCTTTTATTATTTGTCTGCATTAATAAGTCATCCTTTGCTGTTGGTGCTACAAGTGCATAAAGGGAGATAATGATGACTCAGAATTCTCTCAGTTCTCCCGGGATTGGCTTTATTAGGCGATTCTGTAGCTTTCTTTACGTTTACTGGGAAATGGGGTGGGGCAGGGAAGAGGGGCTTACAAGTCTATCTTCTGTCACATAGGCTTATTCCACATAGCATCACCATCAGAGAAAGAAAGTGTGAGCATCTATGTTTAATTTTAATTGAGTATCTTAGAAAGTGAAAAGGCCAGGTTTACAAAAGAACAAGTTATATCTGTGAGAAGAATCCTTGGTCTTGATTTCAAATAATAAAGTGAGGAAAAATGGAGAGGGAATTGTAACTACATAAACAAGTTGAAATTCAAATTTAATTCAGTCACTAGGAGGGAGGAGCAGAAGCAAGAGTGACTTCTTGACAAAACCAAACCATGTAAGCCCAGCTTCAAGTTATGGTATTGGAGTTTCCCAATAGATGTCCAATGTTGAAGGGAAAAAATGCTTGTGAAATATTACCATGACAAAGGCATCAGGCTCTAGCGGAGAAACATGTAATTACTGTGTGTGGTCAACAGATGGCAGCATTTATACATATGGATGCATATCAGGGTTTATTAATAATATTAATGGTAAGTTCTCAAAGGTGTTACTATAAAAAAGGTGGCCTTTGTGATTTGGCAAATTTATATTATTTTATTAGTGCTTCTTTTTTAGTTAGTATCTTTTTTCTTTTGTAACATTATTCTTCTATTTCCACTGGTCACTTTGTTACAGTTGTATCTCTTTTATGAAAGAAACTTCAAAACAACGATACTTCACGTCCACAAACACACACACACACACACACACACACACACACACAAACACACACACACATACACACAATCACAATCAAAATTTGATTTCTATGAAGCTGAACAAAACGTGAAGAGACTGTCACCTGGGTATCCACTGGTATGATCAGAGGCCACTGTGAGGTCACAGCTTTTCTTCTTTCTTTGTTTCTTTGTTTCTTTCCTCCTTTCTTTTTCAGAAAGTGGGTTTCAATTGTGCTATCTGGGTTTTAATCTATCATGGCCTCTTGCCAGTCTGTAAATGCCCATAGCTGGTTCTGTCCGTGTTTTTTGATTTACAGATTAAGTGCTTCATGAGGCTTAACATAGCAACACAAATATTTAAATTGCCCCTACAGTTTACAACCTTAAGTGCTGTATTTTATATAAAAGGCACAAAATGAATATTGTTATTGAAAAAATTGGATGCACCAGAGGACTTCGGATCACTGAGATCAAAACATGGAACATACTGAGAAATCACAAGTGCACGCGGAGAAAGGTAGGAGATCCTTAAACAGCAACATCCGCCATTCCTAAATACCGGAAATAAGCAGAGAGCAGGGGGTAGGCTTCATCCTTGGAAAACTCTATTCTCATTATTATGTTCACAGTAACAAATATGAGTTTTAAAATGAATAATACAGTTTTAGTAGCAAAAGAATAACTTATGAGGACTCAAAATACTACAAAAATATTACTATATGTTAAAATCGACTTTTGTTGTTTCTTTGTTTCTACACAGTATGCTTGCTTTCCTAACGTTTCTATAATGACCAACCTTTTTAATGAAACTTTTTGTTTATCCACCTGATGAAATGTACTTCTATGAGGGAAGTTCAAAGCCTCAGTTGTGTGGATTGGTGGTCTGCACTGCCCATTTTGGGCTTCCTGACAGGCATATATCACTCTGTAGGTTCTCAATTTGAAATACTCAAAAGGAAAAAAAAAAACCACTATGTTTCTAACAAATAGTAGGAAATGCTTCAGTAAGGTTAACACAACTGGCAATGTTTCTATCTTAATTTAAAGAGTTGACATCTGAAATGTATTATTTGGGTAGTGTTTGCAGCCAGCTGCACTGTGTCTGGCCAGGGACTTATTCCTAGATTACTCTTCTCACTAATAGCCCATGTCCCCTCAGTAGGAAAGGTGAGAGTTGCTAGGGACTGGGCTGTTTCTTTAATCAGGGTAAAGCCTTCACAAATGCGTCCAAGCAATGGTTAAGGAATAAGAATAGGTCACAGTTAAGCTTATTTTGTTAAGTAATATTGTTTTTTTTTTCAGCCTTCTGATTTTATCTGAAGCTTTGACAGTTTTTTTTAAATATGTGCTGATTAACCTGATACTAAAAGAAACATTAAGTAATGCTATTATAGACGATAGCACAATTCCAGAACGTCAGAATGATATAAACATGATAATATAGTTTGTAATATCTTTAAGAGTGTAACAGTATTTGTGGATGCTCATGTACATTGCACGAAATGGGAAACTTTAGAAAATGCATTTTATATCATTAGCTTTTCCAAACTGAAAAAAAAATATTGATTGGAAACTAGTAAGCTATTAAACTAAACTTAATGATGAGAAAATATTGGAGCTTTTTTGGAAGAATGTTAATACTGCATTATTGACAAAATGATATTTATTGAATTAAAACAAGGATTTAAAATTCAAATAACTTCATTGTGAGAATTTATTGGCTTTCAGAGATCTCATCTCTTTCTTTTGTTTCTGAGATCTGTGTTATTTTTATTAGTATCATTTGTGTGTGTGTGTGTGTGTGTGTGTGTGTGTGTGTGTGTGTGTGTGTAGGATGTGAGCTGGCTGCCTAGGTGCCACTGCACAGGTACGGAGCTCAGAGGACAAATCTAGGTAAGGGGTTCTCTCCTTCATCCTTTCCATGGGTTTCAAAGATAGGACTTAGCTCATCCAGCTTGCATAGCTAACTCCCTTACCCAATAAGAGACAGTCACCTAGTCAGCTTGCTTGCCCAAGCACTCATTTTGGAAGCAGGAACTTTAAATCATTCCTTAAACCCCTGAATATTTAACCATTTCCTCTATCACTACAAGCAAAGTAAAAATATTGAATAATGTTGAGTACTTCTACTGATCCATGTTACACACTGAATGCTCTCTGAGCATTACACTATTTAACGTGAAAAGCCAGAAGGCAGATGTTATTGCTGCCAGTTAATAGAAGAAGCAGAAGGAGAATGCAGACATGGCTGAAGTTGCCTAGGTTACGGGAGAGGAGACTGAGAGCAGAAGTTGAAGCCTCTGATTGCAGATGGACCTCATCCCATTAACTTGACAGAGAGGCTTGGCATCTATTATCACCAAATCAAAAGAACAGTAACCTAAGGGAAATTCTGGATGACTATTTTCTATATCATCAAATATATTTTAGTGAAACTTTCACTGGCCTTTACAAACCAATATCAATAATCATTACTTAATTTATTAATAGGAATTTCAAAAGTACCAGCTCGTTTTCTAAGAAGGTAGGAAGCTGATCAAGTCACCGAACTGCAAACCTGACATTCTGATGAGCCAACAGAGGAGTAAAACAGTTTTGCTCAAAACATACAATGCACAGACATCACAACACCAAAAATAACAGCAAGGTGACAAAGATTAGCTGTGGAACTTGTTGTGTGTGACTTCATTTAGGACTCTTGGGAGAATAAGCCTAATCCAACTCAAGGAACTCTGTGGTTTCCTGGGGTGAAAGACTAATTAAAAGCTAGGACTATTTTTAAAAGTAATGAGCTGTCACGAACAACTCATTTGAAGCTGGACTTAATGACATACCGATATGTTTCTGCTATCAGTATCTCTTTCTTAACCAGAGCTGGTATCAGATGGCCCTAGCTTATTAGCAGTAGATTTACCTAATTGGTGCTTTTCCTGATATCTGAATAAACCATCTACTGGAAAAAGATTCTGGGGGCCTTTACAAACTTCATATTAGAAAGATAACCTGCTTAGTCACTTCTGACTTGTAGGTTTTATGAATAGCTTTTTATAACTCATTTACTTGTTTTTGTTTGTTTGTTTGTTTGTGTGTTTCTATTTTGTGGGCACTAGGACTCTTAGGAAAGATAAAACGTTACCTCTCAAAGAGACCACTGCCATCTCCAACTGACCGGAAGAAGTTCGATCAAGACTTTGCCATGTCCACTTCCTTTCATGGGATACATAATATTGCCCAGAACCAGAACAAAGTTCGAAAGGTGATCTGGCTGGCTGTGGTGCTGGGCTCTGTCTCGCTCTTGGTGTGGCAAATCTACAGTCGTTTGGTCAATTACTTCACATGGCCAACGACAACATCTATAGAAGTTCAGTATGTGGAAAAAATCGAGTTCCCAGCTGTGACACTCTGTAACTTGAACAGGTATGAATCAGTATTATTTTCATGATTTTTTAAATATTAAGTATGAATTTACTTGGATGATTATCATAAAGATTTTCTGATGCAGTATTTAAAGCATTGGCATCTTCAAATTGAATATAATGTACAAAGATAAGAAAGTAGAGAGGCTTGTTAATTTTTTTCATTAATTCATTCATTTTCCTTTCCCTTGCTACTTTGTACAGCAACATGCTAGGTTAGGACTAAGCTCCAGGGTTAAGTAGATGTTAAATAATCTAGTTTCCTAAACTGAAGTATGCAAATGATAGGGAGTATCCCTAAGTCAGTGAATAATTATTAAACCCAGTATAGCTATATACCCAGGCTCGCTATGTAGAGTGGCAATGAGAAAGAACTAACAAGGGATCTAATGTAAAACACATGAAGATTCGAGGTTTAGTTGTTTTTAAGATGAGAAGTCTGCCTTGGTAGAGGCAGGCTAGCTAGAGACCAAAAGCTCTGTATTGTGGTCAGGTGCCTTAGGGCCCTGATCTCTGAAGAACATTACACTCAGCTGAGTTCTCACTGCGACTCTCAAGCTCTGGACTGCCGTCCATGTAGAAAGTTTTAGTCACTGTACCAGGCCAGCAGCGAGAAGGTCATCTTCCTTCCATGGAGTCTTCACAACAAAGTCTTGGGACTGTCTATCATGAGACATATGTAGGAATTTTGCAGAATGGATGACTCTTTAAAACTCATAGTTTATTAATGACAGATAACTATGGGCAGATCCCGCTATCCTTTGAGAATACACACACACACACACACACACACACACACACACACACACACACACACACATATATACACATATGTGCACATACATATACACTCAGCATATTTTCTGTGATATTAGTTCAAGTAATGAAGTTTTCTTAGTTTCTGTGGTAATTCTAGAACTAGGATATGTTGTACGTGTTCTGAGAGGTTTGTGTGACTCTAGTCCTTCAAAGCTTTAATTTACGCACTAAGGTGTCAGAAGGCCAAGATAAGTCAACCTTTTCTTCTCACAAGAGAAAAGATCTTCTGTATTCATTGCCTCACACTATTCAAACAGCATGCATGCTGGCCAAGGCAAGGCTAGCTTGCAGGCACACTGGATTAAAAGGAGCTGATGTAGTTGAAGGATCGTGCGAGTGGATCCACAGTCACTGTTTCTGGGGACTCAACTGTAACTGGTGGGCAAAAATATTTTCAGAAACTATTTTTTTTCAGAAGGAAATACAGCCGAAGAAGACATGACCCATCAGTGATATTTTCATTCAGAAATGAATGTCAGCACCAAATGTGAAGCTCTGTACAACTTAGACAAGTTTTCTCCTTTCCCATCCTTCTTTGTCTCAGCGTGACAAAAGTTGTTCCCTATTGGTGTGGGGCAAGAAAACCAAAGTTTCCTATGCTGCACCTCCAAGCCAGGGCTTTCCATGTGTCCTGGGACATTCAGGGTGGGTGGGTGACAACGTGCTATCTACAGCAAGGTCCACGTGGCAGAGGCTAAGTTTTAGATGAGTGTAACGTAGGGTACACTAAGGATACCCTGAATCTCCTCGATTCCCTGTGTCAGGTGGAAGAGAGGTGTTGGAGGCTCTGCTTTCAGCATCTCCTTGTGTTGAGCTACTTATCAGTAGGAAACTGACAGCTGATTTGAGAAAATGTTGCTCAGAGACTCATGATCATATCTACCAAAGGTTCCAAAATTTTTAATAAGTCTCTGGTGGCCGGGTATGTGTGGAGATTAGAATGCAAATTGCAGGCTTTTGCTATCCTGACCTAGATGACACAATTCTTTTCACTAATAACCTAGTTAGAAAACAGAAAATTATGAGTGTGTAAAAATGTCAAACACAAAAGGGAATAAATAAAAATGTATGAAAAAGTAGTAATACTATTATCATTTTATTTTTAGAAAAGGACTGCATTATTATCCATTGCAGTGTTTAATAGAAATATTACATTTCTATTTAAACAGTAATGCAAACTTGTCAATGACTTCATCAAAATCAGCCTCTTAGGGCATTAGTGTCTAGTACACACAATATCACATTCAGTATAGTCTTCATATATTAAACCTAGTAGATGCTTGCTGGGGTTGTCAATCTGTTTCATTTATAAATTATTAGAAATATGCATTAATTTGAAATTTGAAAAGTTTCTTTACACAAAGCATTGTACAGACAAGAAGAGCTAATCTCAGAAAGGTATATTTGCACGAAGTCATAAAAATTAAGTTGTACAATAGATTCTGGAAAATGAGCTATTACTCATGGACTTTTTATTTGGAACCACTTTAGTAAATTATTAATAGCTCTGTATCAAATTCCTGCTAATTATCATCATTATAGAATTCATCACATATTTCCAGTACATTTTGCCAAAACTATCCATATTTTTTTTCCTTCTACTAAAACTAGAGATCAGGCCTTATGGATGAAGAGTTCATGTGGTTAACTGTTATTTCAAAACCCATGGCTCAAGTTCTTCTGTGTCTCTGTCTTTACAGCCATGTGCTTACTTATGTTCCCCAAATCTGTGTAAACGGATATACATGTGTATTTATGAGTGTGTGTTCATGTGTGCATATATACGTGTGTGTGCAGGTGTGTGTATGTGTGCAACTAGGCTTTATTTACATTATTTAATATGGTAAAATATCAGTGTAAACTCAAACTTTGTTAGTGTAACACATGTAGTTCAAGAAAATATTTTGAATCGAGTAAATTTTAATAATTATTATTAAAAAGATATAAAATTTTAATAACTTTATTCATTCACAGGAAGGCTAATTTTACATTTTGGAGGACTAGTTCATTTAACTTCAAATGACTATAGAAATGAATCCTGCGAGAGACTTTGCATTTTAGTCTGTATAGGGTATCAAAAGTTGGAGAGTGGCCATGGATTCAGGGTGAAAATTGTGCCTCATATCCAAATCAGTTACTGACTCCTGAGAAATAGTTTCCAGAAATTATTTATACCAGGATAAGAGAGGCTATGAGGCATCAGGACATAATGAATGCCAGGAGTGTCTCAGAGTGAGAAGCAGACTACTTGCAGAGTCAGGATGGAGGCTGGCATGAGAGGACCAGAGATGCTGGAATCAGATACAAGAGTATACTAGATGTTGACCATGAAAACCACTGCACTTTTTGGCATGTTTAGAGTTCTCACCTAATATTGGCTTAGGGTTTTTTTTTGTTTGTTTGTTTGTTTCTTTGTTTTGCATCTGTTTCATACTCATTCACTATGGCTTATACTACAAAGGAAACATTTAAAACAAAAAACATTTTATAGTTACACACACACAGAGCAATAAAATTAAAGAATAGATTGTAAATTTGGGAGGTAGACACAGGAAGGGTTGGAAGTGGAGCAGATGTGCTGGGGGCGATACACAAAAGTTTACATATAAATAAGTGAAAACATACATGTAATGGTAATTATTATCACACCAGGATAATATCTGTAGATATTAAAACTTGAGAAATATATAAAAAGTTTTAATTATATTCAGTGGAACTTTATGATAATCATTTTTGTAAGTAGCTCAACAGAAACTACTAAGTAAATAAACAACTCCCCCCCCCCCTGAAAAGGAAAAATGAATGAAAATAATATCTAGGTCAGGACCACCAGGAGCCATCAATTCCCTCCATGCCAGAATACCTATTTCCAAAAATTATAACTGCTAACAAGCACCTGTGAGGCTGTGGGAAAGGGGTAAACTTTACACACTGTTGGGAGTTAAATTCTTACAACTATGTGAAAGCAGGACTGCACCTACTCAATAAACTAAGTCTGGAACTCAACATCCAGAAAGCTGACTGCTGGCTGGTTATGTGAAGAAAAGAAAGTTAACGTTCACATCCAGGTATGTAGATGCCAACAGTGACTACAGCACCATTTACTGATCAACAGACAAGAATGATCTAAAAGACCATCAGCTGATGAATGGATAACGAAGCAAAAGTACATGTACACAATATGCATCCTTATATATTAAGCGTTAAAACTGAAAACCTTTTGTCTGTACCACGGATAGGTTTGGAGAGCATTATGCTAATATATGTAACACAAGTATGCTCAACTGTCATAGATACTACATAGTATATTCATAACATCACTCTAATGAATATCTAATTTCTGCCTTTATGGTCAGTTAAGCCAAATTAATAATAGTTTTACAAAGGAATAAATGGCAAAGTCTAGGATATAAGAAGATTCTAGAATGATATGTAAACTATGTGCTGCATGGCATGGAACCCTACCAACATTGGACCACACATTCCACTCTGTGCTGCCAGTCAAAGAGAAGAGAGGGAAGCTGCTCACTTTGGTGTTGATAGATCAAAATATGAAACAATTGCTGTCATTTTGAGAAATGCAAGGAATAAGGCATGCAAATAAAAATCTGAACACAATGCACAGTGGAAATTGCTTAACAAATCTAACCTTTCACTGATGTAGTTTCGCCTTGTTTCTGACTTCTAGAAAATTTAAATATTATCAATGTAACCAATGCCTTCATCCCTATTAATAGATTCCAAACAGAAGCAGTATCTAGATTTGGCATCATTTTCTTCTTGTGGGACATAGTCTCCAAAGTCCTCCGCCTTCAGGAAATCAGTGCCAACAACACTGGCTCTCCAGAGACCTTAGATTTTGTTACGAATCACCAAAACTTCAGCATTACAGAGTTTGTCAAGAACAATGGTTTTTATCTCAATAACGACACTTTGGTGCACTGTGAGTTCTTTGGCAAAACATGCAGTCCAAAGGTAATGTTTGAACATTTCTTCAAATATAGTCAAAATAGTAGACTATTGCTTCGTTCTGTTTTATGCTCAAGTAAAACCAATCCATTGAGAAAGCAACCTAAGTTTATGTATATTTCATTAGTTCTGCTACCTCTTGCTTTATAATATTAGGAGATGTGGCATCCATGTGAGATACATTTCTTCTTTCAAGAAGTTATATATAAGGGGCTGGAGGGATGGTTGAGGGGTAAGAACATTACTTGCTGTACAGGCATAGTGATGTGAATTCAGATCCAGGACCCTTACAAAAAATGTCTGGTGGTCTGTGTGTGCCTATAGCTTCAGCACTGTGGAAAGCAAAGACTAGAATCTTGTCTGGGCTGGATACTCGCCAAACTCAAGGACATAAGGACATCAGGGCAATCAGAGTTGTTCTTTGCCATTGCACATATGTGTACATCATACACAGTTACACACACATACACAGTGAGAATGGGAAGAGGAAGGGGGCAGGTTAGAGAAAAATGATAAATGACAATGGTTTTGAAGACTTTTATTGAACCATAGTATTTAAAAGAATAAAACAGCTTAACACAATAGAATACCTTGAAATTTTCCTTATCCTTCAACAACGTATTTGAAGGAAGCACTTCTGTCCATCTTAAGCAGGTATCACACTACATCTAAGTTAGAAGCACTTTCTGAGAATACACAGAAAGCAAGCCTTCCAGCTTTCAACTAAGAATTATATTGTCATGTGTCACATGCAGGAGATGTTGAATGAGCTTTGTGTGAACAACATCTAAAATTCTGTTTTACACCATTAGCCTAGGATAAAGCATAACATGCCTGGATTCTGAGCTCTTATTGTCTACATCTCCATGTCTTTACACTATGAGATAGATTCAAAATTAATATCAATTTCATTCTCTAATGATATAACAGATATATAAGAGAAATACCCAAGAGAGACTTGATGGGGATGAAAATAAGCAGTGGAGATGACCTGACCTTTACTGTAAACGGGTCTCCTCCTCACTTTGTGTTCACTAATACAGAAATGGAATTTTAGTAATCTGTGAAGTGAAATATATTAATTGGTTTCATTAATTGGGTAATCAAAAACAGAACTGGCTTTAGAAAATGCTATACCCATTAGCCAACTTTCCATCTCCTAACTTTGCACGCCTACTTTTGGTATGCATTCTTCACACAGAGAGCCAAAACTTCAACCACCAATACTTTCCTCACAGTGACACGTTAGAATCCAGACACTCAAGAATCAAGATGATAATTCAATGGAAGTCTCTTTTTGTTCTTAAACCAGTTGCAGAGGAAACAGGTTGGGGCTTGCAGATCATCAAGCTTATATAACAAGTATATCTCTGAGAATGGAGCAGATTATCAAAAGAGATCAGTTGGAAGCAAAATATGACTGCTTCCAGGGAACATGAGGAGGGAGCACTGAGTGCTCAAAAGAAAGGTGTGGAAGCCACTCATCAAAGGCTAACAACATGGTTTTTTGTGAATCATTAGCAAAAAACTGAAACAAGTCATTTTAAATTGAAAACAAAGCTCAATCATATGTAAAATTGTATCACTTAAAATAACATGAAAACTGACCTAAAAGTTCATTATACAAGTGAAAACTGTTCATCAAATACATCCAAAACTTGCCAAACTATCAAATCTTGCTAATATAGGTCTCCTCATATAAACATTTGCAAGTATAAAAAAATGACAGAGTAATTGGAATTTGGTGACACTGAGGAATTTCCTACTGATTATGCTCTATTTGACTCATTTTCATATTGAAGGATTTCAAACACGTCTTTACTGAATATGGGAATTGCTTCACTTTTAACTACGGTGAGAATATCCAAAACAAGAATAAAGTGAGTGTGTCCGGAAGAGGCTTAAAGCTGCTCCTCGACGTCCATCAGGTATCCACTTTGCTTCATCTCTGTCTGCGTGGAAAAGCAACGAAAGAGGGCACAGGTTTCCACATTTACTGCTCTGTCAAATAACTTGCTGGTACCAGCAGAGTTTATCTCACCCCTGGACACTTTTTTAGAATGCCCCACAGACTGTGAATTACTGTTGTCTTAGAGTTTCAGAAAGAATATCATCCAGGCATAAGCTAGACATTTTCAGTGTTCTACTCACTTCTATTATAATGATTCCAGGGACTGTTCGTGTAGCAAAATAAAGAAATGGCAAGTTCTATCATGCTGTGTACATAGCTAATGACAGTTTAAAAACATAATAGTAGTAGGATATTCATCTTGACATTGAAACATTGAAGTATGTTTTTAGAATAACTCTGTGTGTACTTTATTAGTCATAGAATTCTTCTCTGAAAAGACAAAAACATACTCAGTAAGAATAGTACAAGAGTGTGCTTTACTTAAGCCTCATCGATCAATGGTTTCTTTTTGCTTGGTGATTGGCCTAGAAGGTTATTTTTGACTTGGGACTCAGGTATTACAACATCTAAGACTTGCATTGCACTTACTACAAAGGAACTAGATGACTAGCTCTAGATGAATAGCTCCCAACCCTGCCCTATGCTTTATACATGATTTCTGCCATTCTGATATACTAAGTATTCAAAGACAATGAATGTCAGAGATCAATGGTCACCTCATTTTTGAATCATGGCAAATTACTCTATTCCCATAAATGTTAATAAAGGTGTGGCTTTCTGTTAATATATTTACAACTTCCTCCTGTGTCCCACTCAAAATAATTATATTCACATCAAAATGCAACCCTGCACTCAGCAAATATTTGACCAATATTTAAAGTATTTAGATAATAGCCCTAGTGTTCGTTTAAACATTAATTATGAATTTTTATTAGGAGATAATCCAAAATAAGTGTATAATACAATTGAAACCTACAAATATAATATAATGTTCTGTAAGTAAATGGCACGGAGCTATTTCTCTAAACCAACCTTGTCAATGTTTCTTAGAGTGTTTAAAACTATCCAGTAGAAATGGGTCTCTGAATTACAGGGATGTAAAGCATGCTCCTTAAGGATGGTTGCACAACAGTGCATTGATTCACTGCAGAATCCTTGTATGCACACACCCACCTTCTTATAGCCCGGAACTACTGCATCACTAGAAATTTACCTGGATCTATACCTAATATGCATTTATATATTTAAAAAATAAAAGTTGTTGTTGGGTTGGAGAGATGGTTCAGTGGTTAAGAGCGCTGACTCCTCCTCTAGAGGTCCTGAGTTCAATTCTCAGCAACCACCTAGTGGCTCACAGCCATCTGTAATGGGATCTGATGCCCTCTTCTGGTGTGTTTGATGATAGCAACTGTGTACTCATATACATAAAATAAATAATTTTTTAAAAAAGTATTGTTAAAGAAATAGTGTTAATTTCAACAATCATTGAAGAACACATTTGAATTTTAAATAAGGCCTGGGCTTTATTTAGAGAGAAGAGAGAGTCCAGTGGTTCTCTAATGCATTTGTAGCAAAACAGGACAGGCAAGTAGGAATTTCTGAAAGTCACTTGGTAGATGAGAAGGAAGAGGAAGGGAGGTCATCAGGGAAAACAATGTGGATTCACTCAGGAGCAACTGACACAGGTGCACTAGTACACTCACTCAGAAGCAGGAGCCTATATGATCCAGCCTGAAAAGGGGTGTTTTAGACGACAAATTTCCAAATCTCTCACACACAATAGATTTGAAGCCTAATATGGTGTAACTAACTTTAGGAAATCGAATACAGTATGAATCAATAAAACCACGTCTGTGTTCGTTTCAGGAGGAATTCACTGACAACCCAGTCCCTGGTTTTGCTGATGCTGGTGTCATCTTTGTTATTCACTCACCAAAGAAGGAGCCACAGTTTGATGGCTTAGGTTTGTCTTCTCCTGTGGGAATGCATGCACGGGTGACCATCCGCCAACTGAAGGTAAGAACTTGAGAGATGTGCAGGCAGAAGGAATTAGCTGGTGATGAAATCCATTAAACACACAACCTTTCCTATGGGACATCTTCTTCTCCAGTGCTTTTAACTATGGTTGAACAGGCCAGCATTACACTTCAGATCCCTGTCCTGTAACTGTAGGCTCCTAGGCAGTATATCTCTATGTCCAACCTAAGTTAGCCTATGGAGAAAAATCCCACAGAAGCCTATTGAATCCAAGGTAACTTCAGATCTGTTTAAAAACAGGACCAAAAGTAAGCTTTAGAATTGAATGCTTCCTTTGGGCAGTCACCCAAAAAACTAAAGTGGAAGAGAAGCAGCCATGAGACCAGCTAGCCCTTGTGGCAGCCTTCCACATGACAGTGTTTTACTCAGGAAATTCACTAATTAGCTTTCTGAATTTGCATCCACTCCCTTGTTCTCTTGGCATGTAGACAGCTTGTCCTTTCCAGAGTTAGAAAGTTTAAGTGAAGTAACATAAAATGCCCCCTACTTACTGCACATTAGATGGTGGTTGCTCTGTAAAGGACAGACTTCTGTCATATTGATGGATGAGTCGTGAGTACCCTGAGTACAACCAGGACATAATATTTGCATAAATGTTTTTTGTTCTAATGTGAATTAAGTTTTTGAATGGTTGGCCTATATGTTTTCATTAACATTTAGCTTACATGTTTAAAGGCTGCTATTGATAGTGGCCTTCAGGGACTTTCATGATAGAAGTGTGGATAAATGAGTAAATTTAGTGTATGAAAAAATTAAAGAACTGTGAGGTAAGCAAAAGTGTACAGCATACATGGATCAACAGAGGTCAGTCCCCTAACAACCATCTGTTCTGCCTTCAGACGGTCCACCAGGAGTACCCATGGGGAGAATGCAATCCCAACATCAAGCTGAGAAACTTCATTACCTACAGCACTTACGGGTGTCTGAAGGAGTGCAAAGCCCGGCATATACAAAGGCTGTGTGGATGTCTGCCCTTTCTGCTTCCAGGTAGATGGAGACTGATAAGTTCTTCCCACACTGCTTAATTTGAAAAGGAGGAAGTTAGTGTGTCCTTGAGTTGTTTTCCATTCCCATATAACCTCAGTGGGTACATTTGAAAGTAGGGAAACGTCACAGAGATTTCTGGAAGAGAAAATTATCTTTTCTGCTTTCTGTAGAAGAGGAGAACTATGACCTCAGGGGCAGGGTCCTTGTAAGGAAAAAAAAACAAGAAGTTATGAACATTTTAATTTATATTTATTCTGCTGTCTTTCCTTGGGGTATTCATAAAGAGATATAGACGATTACACAATTGAAAATGGAAAGACCGAAAAACAGTTTGATGATTTCCCTTGCTGCTGTGACCTAGCTAAATCATTCATATACTCTCTCTTTCTCTCTCTCATTTCTCTCTCTCTCTCTCTCTCTCTCTCTCTCTCTCCCTCCTCTCTTTCTATTTATCTATCAGTTTCTATTTCTATATGTTTCTCAATAAGTCTCACAAAATATTATTTCACTAAAAAGCAAGAAAAATGGAAGTGTGCAGTAGCACATTATTCCTCTTTCCTCCCCTCTTTCTCTCCTTTCCTCCTCCTCCTCCTCCTCCTCCCCTCTCCTCTTTCTCCTACTACTCTTTTAAATTTCTTCTACTTGAGACACAAATAACTCTCCTCTATACTCTCACAAGTAATTCATACAATTGTCCACAATTCTCAGAGGATAGTCTCCTTTAGAGTTTGAGGATTATTGAGTAAGCATTGTGGCTAACCTCAGAAACCACTTGTGCTAAACCAATAAACAAATACCCTGCTAGATTTAAAGGCCATGTTTGCTTTGGTTTGTTTTAATCTGACCAGGGAGTAAACCTATATTGTGGGGAGCGGGTGTGGCGGCAGTCCCAAAGGCGCCAGGGACTGCAGCTAAGTCATATGACTTGCACCTGACTTCCTCATATAAGACACAAACATCTTGAGTGCTGCGCAGGTGTACCAGGATACAGGTGAATCCAATTTGGTGGAGATTTGCCCCTGCTGCCCTGATTAGCTGAAGCTGCGTGCCTGGTGAGGTGGCGTGGCCTGCTGTGCGTGGATGGGAACTGAGAGTATAAAAGAGTGAGAGGCCCGGGTTAGAGGAGGATTATTATTCGAGAGAGGATTACTATTAGTGGGGGAGATATAAAAACAAGGGAGATATAAACAGGGGAGATATAAACAGGGGAGATATAAAAACAAGGGAGAGATATAAACAGGGGAGATATAAAAACAAGGGAGATATATAAACAAGGGAGATATAAACAGGGGAGATATAAAAACAAGGAAGATATATAAACAGGGGAGATATAAACAAGGGAGATATATGGAGAAAGAAGAAACAGGACTGAATAAATGTGTGCAGAAGGATCCTGTAGCAGCGTCGTTCTTCCTGGCGAGTTGGGGGCGCGCTCGAGACTATATATACTATAAATTGATTTTTCTTCTTTGTCTCAAGATCTATGTGAGGTGCATGATGAATATTGGCACTTATAAAACCTCAACATTTTGTGCATCATTGTGGATAAAAACATTTTGTATATGTATTTATATATTAGTACTAATAGCAAAAAAATAACATTAATATGTAAACAAAGCAGGATATAAGATAGAGAACTCCAAAGCCTCTCTAACTATATAGTCTAGGACAAGCCACTCTGAAATTTAGTTATTCATCTAGAAAATGATAATTCCTACACCGTAAGATTATGGAATAGGATAAAATAAGACAAAAATAAACACAAAGACTTGATTTGAAGAGATGAGCAAAAAGAATCAAAACAGTGTTCTTCTCAACAAACCATTTTCTTGGATTCTGGTATGTCTGTGAGTTCAAATTCTAAGGAATAAGCATCCATATGAGGGATAAATAGGCAGGAAGATATAGGAAAGAAATGTTCTTTTGATTTAGGTTGCTAATTTTATCAAAAGTATGGGGTCCGTATGTATCTCAGTGGTGGGGGTGACTGTGTCAGTGGAGGGGTGACTGTGTCAGTGGAGGGGGTGGCTGTGTCAGTGGAGGGGTGACTGTGTCAGTGGAGGGGGTGGCTGTGTCAGTGGAGGGGTGACTGTGTCAGTGGAGGGGGTGGCTGTGTCAGTGGTGAGGTGTCTCAGTGTTGGAAGTGTGCTTAGCATGTATAAAGGTCCCGAATTCAATAAACTGTACCCTCTTATGTAAAGACTCCAATGAAATCAGGTAACCATATCCAGAATCAATCCCCAAATTACCTCTCCAGATAGGTGTACAATGCAAAACTTCATCATCTTTAATGGGAGAAATTTACTTCCAGAAAACTCTTTATATGTTACACTTGCTGTTTTTAAGGAAATGGTGTAGAGTGTGACCTACTAGAATACTACAACTGTGTGTCTCCCATCCTTGGTAAGTGGCTTGACTCTTTTACTTTGAAAGCTTATATAAGATTATTTAGTTATAAGACCTGAAACAACATTATAGACATACCAAAAATGGAAAAAAGGTACATAGAGATTTTTTAGAATTTCCTTAATATTTGCTACATAAACATAGATAGTAAAAGAAAATTCCCTCTGACCACAGATTATCTCTAAGTTAGAGGTCATGATAACAAAGTACCAGGAAGAGCTCGCAGGTTTATTTCCAAACCATTGTGTTGTTTGTAACCTCTGCTCTCTATATTATCAAAATATCCTGGATTTTTATTGCATTACTAGAACATTTTTACCACTAGATGAAATATTCCAAATTAGAAAATGAAAGACGTAATACTCAGTAAAAGCTTGTTAGTTTGAAAATCATTTATGTTTTCTAAGAACCATTCTTTTATTTACACATACTTGTCACATATAACATTTTGTGTAAATAGACTCATAAACACAAGTGTCTTATTCATTGACAACAACTTAAATGGATTTATTTTGTCTACATATTTTCAAATATCCCAATGTTATATTCTATGTTTATGTAATTTGAGCCATATAATTAACTTCATATTAAGGTTTTGACATCATTGGTTGCCCTCTTAAAATGTAATATATTATATATGTTTGTTTCTGTTGTTGGGACATAAGAACTTATGGAAACAACCATAAGAGAAAGGAGAAAGGCTCCCAATTCTAGCCTATATACAGTTTCTCACTGTGGGAGAACAAGGTTGTGGGAAGCAGGGACTGCTCATCACATCACATCACATGTTACAGACACAGTCAAGAGCAGGGGGGAGTGAACTGATGAATGCACACGTGTTCTCACCTTACTTCCCCTACTCATGAATTTCAAGGTCTTCAAGATCCCTTAAATCAGTGATTGTCAGCATTTCTAATGCTACAACTGTTAATACCTTCATGTTGTGGTAGCCCCAAACCATAGCATTATTTATGTTGCTACTTCATAACTGTAATTGTCCTGTTATGAATTATAATGTGAATATCTGTGTTTTCTGATGGTCTTAGGTGACTCCTGTGAAAGAATTATTTAATTTGGAGAGTGGATCGCAACCCATGGGTTGTGAAACTGTGTCTCAAATCTTTCCACACACAGTTAGTAACTGTTCTCACCTTAGTTAATAGCAAAATAAATAATATACTGTAGTCATGGCCTCAGCCAACGCAATCTAGATAATCTCTAATTGAAGTTCTCTTCCCAGATGATTCTAGGTTTTCTACGTTGACATAACTAACCATTCTACTCTTCTATGAAAGCCTTCTTTTCCAACCCATTCTAGAAATATCTTTAAGACAGCAGCAATAGAACTAACATTTTCTTTTCAATTGTTATAAAATATTTCAAGATCTAGTGATAAAGTAGAATTTATATAGTCTTGAGTTTCCCAACCAAATATGCAAATGTCATACTGGAAACAAAATGAATCAGATTTATGTTGCCAAACTGATGCTTTCCTATTTCTGGTGAAAGCTGCAGAGAGAACCCAGGAAAAGTTACACATGTAGCAGTTTGGGGGATCCTGTAATAAAATAGGGTCACAAAGCTGTCGTGTGAATGTGAGAACAGTGTTGCGAGCACATGAGTGTGTCAGAGTGTGAGTGTGCACATGCCTGCATGTGAGGGCAATTAGTGGGTATGAGTGTGGGAATATGTCAGCGTACATGCGTGCAAGTGTCTGTATGAAAATGGCAGTTGAAGTTATGTGTGCTGGATTGTGTATATTTAGGTAGAGGAATGCATAGAATGGCAGTTAAAATGTGACAACTTGGTAGACAGAGAATCTTGGGGTCGTCTGAAAAGCTAAGGGACCATGGAAACAAGAAGCCTTAAGCCAACAGAGTATTTCACTCTGATTTAAGATAAGTCTAAAGATAAGTGTAGACTAGAATTAAATCGGTGACTTCCTCTCAAAATGGCATGGCACACACTACTTTCCATCCTGGTCTGTCCAAACAGTTGATCTGACATGGAAACAGTCCAGGAGCTTCCTAGACTTTCTCATTCTTAATGAAGATGTGGCCCCAGTGACTCTGAGGATCAAAGTTATACTTTTATATTCTGTCTCGTTGGTTTTATTAACAGTAAAATATAAGCACTGCTTGCTAAAATATTAAGCATAGTTAACTACATTTTAAATACAGGAGAAATCATGAATTTTATCCTCCATTGTGGAGTCTTCTATGAGCCCATTGTTCTGGCTTCCATTTCAGATCACATCGAGCGTAAGGGACTATGCACGATGGGAACACACAACTCCAGCTGCCCTGTGTCATGTGAGGAAACAGAATACCCAGCTACTGTTTCTTATTCTACTTTCCCAAGTCAAAGAGCAACAAGGTTTCTTGCCAAGAAATTGAATCAAAGCCAAGAATATATCCGGTAATCAAGTTAGTCTTATAAATTATTCATGATTAACGCTAATTTTTCTTTACTGAACACTAAGAGTCTCAGAAAATGACATAGTAGTCGATTGAAGAAGGCAATGCAGATGTCATTGGGCTAACAAAGAAAACAATAGGAATTTAAAACCAGGTAGAATCACATCTTCTTGCCCCTTACTTTAGCTTTTAAACCGAATCTTAGGATGCTGACTGAAGACATTTTTTCATGTTTTTTTTTTTTCTTTGCTAACTTGGCTGGAGAAAATATGAATGCTAACTAATATTAGCTAATGCTTAAAGTACAACAAGCCTTTGCCTGTTCCTTCTGTGCTTTGAGTTTCCTAATAACTATATAAAGTAAGTGGAGAAGAAATTATTTTTATTTTTACCACAGTAAATTGAAGTTCACTGAGTTTTAAATAACTGACTACCAAGGTAGCCAATGATGTGGAAGGAACTTGGTCTCTGCTCACTAAGTTTCAATGGCATGGAATTCTAACTCCAAAACTTAGTGTCAAATTAGTTTCTTCTTTTCCACACCATGTTGCTCCTGGAAAAGTATAAAAGCAGAGTTGTAATGAAATTTTAATGTCTTTTAGAGGAAGGAAGCCAAACACATCTCACTTTAAAAATATATTTTGCCACATTTTAGTAACATACTTTCCAGACTGGCATAGACAGAGAACATTGAAAAGCCTATGCTTATCTGAAATACTACTCAACCAGAAATGAATAGTGAAAAGAAGGGACCTGGAACTGTTGTATGGTAACAATGCTACAAATATTGGCTACTGGCTTTCAACAGGGCTTTAAATGGTGTGTTCTCCAAAACACCTATAACAGTTCATTCCTCATTGTTACCAAGAGAAACTGCTGAGACTTATCCTACTGGAAAATGCTGACTTTCTCATTCCTTGCTGTGCCTTCCTGAGTTTATATTCATAGTCACACACAAAGGAAAACAGACAATTGCCAGGATCTAATTCTTGCCCATATTTTTCTACTTGGAATAATGTACTTAGGTAGACTATTGACTCCACGGGGTGGGATCAAGCCTTCAGAATTATTGATGAGAAGAAAAGAAGCCCTTTGTTTGGCTGAACCATTTCCCACCATAGTGTATTGTTAAGCAAGCTCTTTCTCCATGCATGCAGGATGCTCATCTTTGAATGTAACTGTTACATCATACACAGGTTTTGATCTCTAGAAAGCCCAAGCAGGTAGGAAGCACCAGGAACCAAGGACGGTGCTCCAAATGCACAGATCTGTTCTGAGGTACTGAGCAATATTTTTAAAAGAAGTTGGAAAGAGAGTTTTCAAATCAGAAGGTGTGGTACCTCTATTTTTCAAGTGGTCAGGCTACCAAGCCTGTAGTAAGCTTTTGTCTCCACTCCAGGGAACCCCCTGGCCAGGCTTTAGAGACAGTTATCTAGTGTTTTACCAAAAGGCACTTTGGCACTATAGCTCAGAGAGCTGAGGTGGTGTGTGTGTGTGTGTGTGTGTGTGTGTGTGTGTATGTGTGCTTCCAGTTTGTTTATAGACTTAGGGCCTGAACCAGCAGGAGTAGTATGTTGGCATTAGTACTTACAACTTCTAAAATAAAAAATACAATAACTGAGTTAACATTCACTGATACTTGCATGGTCAAGTACCTTACTGAAAGCATGTTCTGATTCAGTTTACCTTAGGGTTTATTTTAATAAAGTTTAAAAATTCCTTCTGTAAAAATTATAGACAATATATCTACTAATCAGAAAAATTTAAAAGGCATTTCAAAAGAACATGCCTTCCGAGGTATAAATTACAACATATACTAGATAAAAAAACAGGAAAAAAATCACAATTATATCTTTTTAAATACATCTGTGTTCGTTTTAAATGTGGAAAACTGTTCTGAGTGAATTGTTATGTCAATACCTTTAAGCATGATATAGAAGACCACCTTTAAATGCCTTCTGAATTCAGAATTATTTTATTTGTAAGATATATAGGTATGTTACTGGAGACATACTGATGAATTAGAAATACAACCCACATAAATATACACCGTTAACTATTTCCTTTTCTAACCCACTGATTATTACTAATAAACCTCTCTTAATCAACATGGCAGTGACCGTTTGTGATCAGGACTAGCTATGACCAGGATAAAAAAGCAAGTAGCAGAGCGAATGTGTCCAGACGACACTGCTAGCGAGATGTTGGATTCTGCCACAGTGTCAGGAAACATATGCCAGGTAGTATCCATGAAATTAGCAATAAGATGTAAAGAGAAGCAACCTCTCAGGAAATCACTAAACACACTGCACATCTTTCTTCCTGGAGCAGAAATGAACTACAGATTGTGGCTGTGCAAGCAATCCACACAGCTATTGCTGAGCACTGGTGTGTAGATGAAGGGGGGGGGGGGTTAACTTACCCGAGGATGGCCACAGTGTAGCAGGGAGTTCACATTCATTTGTGACAGAGTTTGAGCAAATCATATTGGTCATAACAGTGGGTGTTTTAAATTGTTCTATTGGAGAATTTTTGAAATAATAGTTGTACAAAATGGCTTGCTTTGTGCATACCTAGGTCATTCCCTCTAATGCTATACTAATGCTCAAGCCCCTAGAGGCTAGTAATATAGACACATAATCACTTTTCTTTTACCTCTTTGTTGTTATTAAAACTGATTTTATTTTATAACAATGTATTTTTTTCCTAAGACAAGCAAGTGCTCTTGTACTAATAGAATGATTTTTTTTATTACTCTAAGTCTCCATTGCAGAGGCCCACACAGGTGGATGAGTCAACCAACAGAGAAAAGCTGCATAAATATCACAATATTTGTGTAGAAGAGGAATTTATCATCTCCAGAAAACACAGATGGATAGCTTCTGTAAATGATCATTAATGTTTAGCTCAGAAAGTCAAACAATATTAGCAGTGTGCATGCAAATTCAGAGCACAGTAGAGAACACAAAGATGCGAGTGTCACTAAAATGTCTGACTTCCTATGACAACACTGTTACGTCTTTCACTTTGGTAACTGTTTCATCCCTCATAAATATTACAGCCTGCAAGGAGGATCTGCGTGACTATTGAACATTTTCCTGTTACGGGGCATTAGGATTAATGGAAATCGAATACACACATTAATGGAGCATTTTTAATTAAGTACATTAGAGTATTGATTTCCCCAGACTGTAACCAATAAGGAAAGTGGTGTCTATCCATGTTTCTTAGCTATGTTAGAGGAATGCTATGCTATTTCAGGAAACATTGTTAATAGGCTTCATTTGCCATTAAGATTCTTATTGCCATCTAAAGATCATGTGGTAATTGGTTTCAACTTCAGTTTACAGCACAGGCAGGTTAATATTTAGCCACAGGTTTGTTGGTTTCATCTTTAAGTTGTTGTGATTTTAACAAATGTACAATGAACATGTATTGGGTGGTTGGATTCATTGGCTCTGATAGGCATGGGAATGCCTGGATGGTTAAAACATGAAAGTCATGCCTTATTACACATATTTCTGCTCTGGAGGATGTGGATGGCAGGTATGTAAGCTGTATTAAATAGTGTTATGGGCTGTAACAGAAAAGATGGATGAAAATCATTTAGAGTACCCAAAATAAAAAAGGCTTGTCTTTAGGTTTGTGGACTGTGAGTGGAAATGACCTTGAGCAGAAGTGAGCAAAACTCTACAAAAGTCCATGCAGATGTTTCACTAACAGTGCCACAGGATTGTCAGAGGAATAGGCCTGTGTCTTCTGATTTATCAGGTTGAAGAATTATTGATTATGGTGCAGAGAACAGAGGGTATTTACTGAGGTGGGGTACTTCAAATTGAAGCACTTTGTCCCGTCAGACAACTACTACAGAACTCCTAGTGAGATTATGATGTGTTGGGTGACAGTGAGAAGAGTAGTGTGTGAGGCAGTGGGTGTGAAGCAGTAGGTGTGAGGCAATGGGTGTGAGGCAATGGGTGAGAGATAGTTAAAGCAATGGGTGAGAGACAGTGGGTGTGAGGCAGTGGGTGTAAAGCAATGGGACTCTATATAGACACTGATGGATCCACACACAGGATTTCCTCTTAGACTGGTTAGTGATGCCAAATGGAAAATAGCAAGAGTTTGACTTGGAATGAGTTGGAATACATTAAGTTATTAGACAAGCAAGTGGAATTATCAAAAATCAATCAAATACATGATTGGATTTAAACTAGAGGTCTAGGTAGAGAAATGAGAGAGTTGTGGCCTCCAACTATACAAAGAATTGTGGTTGTAAGATGGCATTGAGCCATTCTGAATACATGTGAAGATCTATAGAGTACATTAAGAAAATAGTCTTTGCTCAAGTATGTCAACAATAAACAAGACAGCATTTATCAGTAGGACAGCTGGTTTATATTTACTGTGGTTCATATTTAATTTCTCACTAAACCCTGTAAGCTCAGCTCTATTATACTGACTTTGGACAAGGAAAACAACACTACTTCTTCAGGATCATCTAAGTAACTTGGAAAAGTCAAGACTAGAATTAAGATTATAATCCAAAAGTTTGTAGATGTATTGGGCCACAGTTAGATAAGCACATTTTCTGTCTTTCTTCAGTTTCTCAAAAATGAGGCATAGAAACTTTATGAGGTGTTGAGGGAAGAGGTGGTTTTGGTTGTGTGTGTGTGTGTCTGTGTGTGTGTGTGTGTGCACGCACGTCCTCATGCATGTGTACATGTGCGTGCATGTGTGTTGTGTGCATGTGTGTGTGTGTGCATGTGCACGTGGGTGTGTGTGGGGTGCATGTGTGTGTTTTTATAAATATCACCATGGCAAGATAGTGCTAATGGAATTAATAATGAGCTAGTTCAAGTTGGATCCACTGCAATGTTAAATGGTTCCTGAATCTAAAATGGAGATGAAAAACTGTGGTGACACTTTCAGGCCTTGTTCATTCTGTTTTTATCCCTAGGGAGAATCTCGTGAACATTGAAATAAACTATAGCGACTTAAACTATAAGATAACGCAGCAACAGAAGGCCGTGAGTGTGCCTGAGTTACTTGGTAAGTGTGTTAACCCCTCCCTCAACTCTCATTGTCTGTCAGACACTTTTCTGTACAGGGCTCAGGTTGTCAGTGGAGGAAGAAGAGTCATTTGTCCTTGTCTCCTACCAGTGTTTGTACTCCCTAGGAGACACTGGTCACTGTGACCCCACCCCACAGGAATTTACCAAAAAAGATGTGGATCTTGAGTTTCACTCGCAGTTGCTTTCCCTTCAATCTGCCTATCATGATATATATATATGTGTGTGTGTGTGTGTGTGTGTGTGTGTGTATCTCCACATGTATACATATGTGTGTTGTGTGTGTGTGTGTGTCCACAGTTATACACACATACACACACACACATACATATCCTATGTAACTACTCTACAGTACTTTACCTCAAACTTCCACAGAGGGTTTCATCACAGGGAAAAGTAAAATGGTCCTAAGCACGCAATATTATTCATTTCCTTTACAGCTGCTCTTAGCTTCTGCTATTGCAGCACAGAATCTTTAACAAACTACTGATTTTCTAGATGCAGTTACACACTCGAGGAAGGCACACAGGAATCAGAGGAGAGCATTAGATGTAGGCATAAGTCTAGTCAGATCAAGCAGTTGAGAGTTGGATAGTGAGGTATTATCCAAATTCATCAAATCTCTGGCAGAAAACAGACTTCCACAGTGCATTTAGCAAACACCATTTTTCTAAAGATGAGTCCAAGCAGATGATTAATAATGTAATCTTCTTTAGAAGGTAGTACTAGAACAGGAACATCTATGGGGTAAAGCAAAAGGGAGAAGGCTGGGTTCTTGAGGATGGAGGGAATTCGGAGGTTATTTTCAACAGAGTTTTTCTGGAGAACATGGAAAGGTTTTAGAGATGGTCATGATGAAGACCAAAAACTGAGTGTCCTTAGTGCCTTAGAAGCACACACTTACAAATTGTTCAGATGTAAATGTTGTGAGTTTCGATGTAAGTTAAAAACATGTTTTAAAATGCAGTGCTATAAATATATATTTTGGTTAAATGAACCATTTTAATATTTAATATAAAATATAATTAGGATACTAGCAGGGTCACATGCATGAAATTTATCTTCTTGGAAAACAGCATAATCCATGTAAGGCCATTTGGTACCAATTTCCAGTTCTGCTTAGCATTTTATGAGTGCACATTACATTGTAGTTAATTCTAGAATTCCAAAGAATTCTAGTCTTCCAAAGTTTAAATCAATTATTGGAAATAGTTTTATATCATCTCCTTTTGGAAATGATTTGTGTGAATATTATTATTTCATATTACTAGTGTGTATTATTTTGTTTAAACTAAACTTGAAAATAATATAATTTATGTATCATCACATCAGTTGTAATAAAACTATTGGATTCAAATATTATATATGCTAATAATATTTACTTTTTGTTGTATAAAATGTAATTTCTTTATGAATTTTTATTACAGCAGATGTTGGCGGTCAGCTGGGACTGTTCTGTGGAGCTAGTTTGATTACAATTATAGAAATTATTGAATATTTTTTCACCAATTTCTACTGGGTACTCATTTTCTTTTTGCTGAAAATACTTGAAACGATACAGCGGACTTCTCCACCTCAGGCAGTTTAAAAGAATGTGAATATTCTATTAAAATAAAAGTGTTGGTTTTCTTTTCATACTACATTTAATTATAATCGCTTATTCACTGTTATGAGACTTTATGTCACAGTTTGGAAAGTCTAATAAAAATCATTGAAGATTCCCATTTCTGTACACACACTTTTCTGTCTGTTTAAAATGTTCTGTATTGTCTATTTTTTCTATTGTAGCTTCAAAACTTAAAGTAGTAACAATTACATGGTAGGCATATTTTAATCTTCTTATAATAATTAATGGAAAAATCTTTACATATGTAGATTAATTGCACCCAATTAACTGTATATGGTTGTGATTAATTTTTTTAATGTCTACCTGCCACATCCTTGAGACACCTGGAAATAGAGCAGCCATTCTTAACTGTGGGTCACAACCCCTTTTGTTTGGTCAAATGACCCTTTCACAGGTGTCACCTAAGATCACTGGGCAATACAAATATTTACATTATCATCATAACAGTAGCAAAAGCACAGTTATGAAGTAGCAGTGTGAATAATTTTATGGTTGGGGGTTCACAACATCATGAGAAACTATATTTAAGAGTCACAGCATTAAGAAGGTTGAGAGTCACTGGAATAGAGCCTCAGTTGAAGAATTACATAGCTCAGGTTGGCTCATGGGCATATCTGTGGGGATTATCTTGATTTGCAATGGACTTAACTCAGTGTAGGCAGCACTCTTCCATAGGGAGAGCCCTGAACTGCATGAGAGTGAAGGAAGCTACTTAAATCAGCAAGCAGGCAAGCCAGGACTCAGATGGCTGCCTATGCTCTGGCTGTTCTTAACTGCAGATGCAATTCCTCAAGTTGTACTGCCTTGACTTCCACTCAGAAGTGGACTGTGATCTGGAATTTTAAGTCAAATAAACCTTTCTTTAGTTTATTTTCATGATGGTATTGTTATCATAGGAAGAAAACCAAGGTAGAACAAGAGGTACTCAAGACAATTGTCCATTTAGCAGACATAATTCATGCTTTGTGAACTATCTCAGAATTTTTACTTTCATTAAACCATAGTACTTTTCTTCTTTCTTCTGGATGGCTTTATTGTAACTGACTTGAGGGGGCAGGAGTCTGTATTTTCTGTACAGGCAGATTCATAAATTAAGTGTACTTGAAAATGGACTGGATCTGTGTTATAGAGGGGACTACACAGCACTTCAGCATTTTCCTCCAGCTACTTCTATGTGTTTATTTAATCTCGACAGAAACTCAACCATTCCACTGATTATGCTTTAAGCAATCACCTACTTTCAACTCAGAATCTTCCTTCGATGGTGAATTGCTACAACGCTTTCTTTAATACACTGAACAATAGTGCTGTTGGTTCAGTTAGCCTGTGCTTACTATGTCTGAGGGCCTGCGATCAGTCTTCAGCAGGAACGAAATGGATCTAGTTCCCCGTTCTTTCCATTGTTTTTTTTGGATGCCTTTCCTGCCTGACCACATGGCACCTTCACACTTTCTTGCTAGGTAACCAAGAGAGCAAAGTTCTGAGAACTAACACACCGTGACATGGAAGATACTGTTCCGAATGAACATTGGTGACCAACTCTTTACACTGGTTCTCAGCATCCAGACAGTTCTGCTGGCATCTCAATGTAGGAGTGATATCTATTTGGGAATTAGTGGTGAGAGGATGAAATATTTGTCCTTGAAAATGAAAGTTTTAAATGTTACCTGGAGAAAAGTTGAATAACCTCCTAGAACGTTGTGAAATCTGTGGTGTGAGCAACCCTGGTGAATGATTACAGCGACGAGCCACCCCCAAATCATGTAGTTTTGACCCAAACAGGAGCAGATAGGAATATAAAATCAAGCGCCAAGCCCCTTCTTATCAATAAGTGATAGACCATATAACATCCGAAGTCTGTAGGTTACCTTCTCAGCAGGAGTCATATGTGCAAATAAATAAAGGTCAAAACATCTTAGTTCACACATGGAAGAACTTGTATGACTAGAAAACAAGATGAATAATAGGAACACTGGAGAAAAATGCTAAAACTGGTCTATTCAAGGGTTGAAAAAGCATGGCAGAGAGAGAAAGCTGACAAGGTCATTGTGACAGTCGCAGTAACTTTGCAAGGGACTCCCTTTTTAGATCCTGCAGAATCTCAGCTAGAGTACAGAACACTCTTCACCTCCCACCGCCAGAGGAGTTTTGTAACAGTGACACAAAAGCGATGTTGGGGAGGCAGGAATTAGATACAAATGCTGAATAGTCTCTGTTCAGAAGTTGGCATATGACTTGCCATAGTTATTGCTGAAATTCAATGAGGTAGTACTTATAAATAAACCAGTGAGCTTAGTGTTACCAAGAAGCAAAGGCCACTTCTGAAAATCCAAACAGAAGTTGGAAGGTGAGGAGCTGGTAGAGTTGGTTATCAGAGCTAATAGCTAAGTTAACGCTGCAGGTTAAGAAGCAAGAAATACCTGGGGCAGTTATAACCAAGCCTTGTGGGACACACTAGCTGCTTGAGCACAGGACTTTACTGTCACTCTTAAAGAATCTCCATCATTTCTCACGTCTTCTCCTCCACCACCTCCTATCCTGTGACTTCATCCCTGGAATGATAACAATCTCTTAAGGACTCTACATTGCTCCTTAGCTAATTATGTCATGGGGTACAATGCTGGAAAGCAATTCTTTTTTTAAATTTTTTATTAGATATTTTCTTCATTTACATTTCAAATGCTATCCCAAAAGTCCCCTATACCCTCCCTCCACTCTGCTCCCCTACCCACTCACTCCATCATTGGGAAGAGAGGCCCCTTGTTCTTGCAAACTTTATATGCCCCAGTACAGGGGAACACCAGGGCCAGGAAAGCAATTCTTTTAAGAATTCTACGTGTGTGTGTGTGTGTGTGTGTGTGTGTGTGTTTACTCTTAATTCAATACACATCACTGCCTTATGATCTCTTACAAACCAATCACACCATGTCCTAAGCACCATGTTTAGCTATTTCTTAAACATAGTTATGCAGGCTAGTTTGCTGGGGCAGTATGCACTTCAATGTTTCATTCATTTCTCCTATTTTCTGAATAATCTCCTTCTCATGGAAATGTCTAAATTTCTCTGACTTTTGAACATATGCATTTTCTGATAAATGTCCCCCAGCTTCTTCGATCGCAATTTAAATTGTCTGCATCTAAATGTAAAACGTGCGAGCAATAGGGAACCTTTACTTGCACTAAAACAATGGATCTGCAAATCTAGCCAGATACTTGGATATACTTTATGTAAAATTTAACATAGAAAACTTTATGCAGGTAATCTCCACTTTCTCTTTTGAATATTAAAGGTTTCCAAAAATGGCAACTTCAAACTAAGAATGAAATGAAATGGAGAGATGGCTCAGAAGTTAAGAGCACTGGCTGCTCTTCCAAACAGCTGGAGAGATGACTCAGAGGTTAAGAGCACTGGCTGCTCTTCCAAACAGTCCTGAGTTCAATTCTCAGTAATCACAAGATAGCTCACAATCATCTATAATGAGATCCGGTGCCTCCTTCTGGCTTGCAGGCATACATGCAGGCAGAACACTTACATACAACAAATAAATAAAAAACTAAAGAAAAAAAAAGAATGAAATTAAATGAACAGCAATAATTTGGATTATTTCCTTCATATTTGCATTCATTGAGTCGAGTATTCTTATCTTTTTTTTTTTGGCTTTTAGAGACAGGGTTTCTCTGTATAGCCCTGCCTGTCCTGGAACTCACTTTGTAGATCAGAGTGGCCTCGAACGCAGAAATCTGCCTGCCTCTGCCTCACGAGTGCTGGGATTAAGGGCGTGCGCCACCATGCCAGGCTTATCATTTTTAATTCTGTTTATACCCATAGATTAGAGGTACTTCCAGTCTTGGGCAAAGGAACCTCTTTTGCTGTGGGAAGCTGCACAGAGACTCATAGCTCTTATCAAGGTGCTGTTATAATGGACTGTTGATAGCGCAGCACTAAATGTGACATCTATTTCATCTCGCTCACTCTCCAAGGCTCAGAGGAGGTTGTGAGAGAGGAGCCAGGCAGGAAGAGCCAGAGGGTAGGAAGGAATAGAGGGAAACGCTGTCTTTAGCACATGAAATGATCATTGCACTCATGAGCTCACCATCGTTATGATGACTTACACAACACCTAGACAAGGCCAAGTCAACATCCCAGCAGGCAGCTCTCACGGAACTCAGCGGGTCACAACAAAATAAATTCAAAAGAGAACATGAAAGTTAGAGGGGACATGCTTGGGGTGGAAAGGGAAGGGAGGGTGAAATAGAGGTAGATATGATTAAGACACGCTGTATGCATGTATGAGATTGTCAATGGATAAATGAAAGATAATTATAAGAATAGAACCAGAAAGCTGAACAGCAACATTCTCATCTTTCTGCTTCCTGACAGGAGGTGCAAATTATCCCAGGGTTTTAAAGTCCTGCTGCCGTGACTTCAACGCTATGGTGGGCTATATCTCAATATGTGAGCTAAAATAAAAACCTTAACCAAAAATGGAAGGAAAGAAGAGAAGAGGAAGGGAGGGGGTAGAGGGGGCAGAGCTAAAGAGGAGGAGAAGGGAGCAGAAAAGAAAGGAATGGCATGAAGGAGGGGGTAGGGAGGAGGAAGAGGGTTGTAATGGCAGAGGCAGCAGCAGTGGAAACTTAGGGAAAATCCACCTGCCATATTTGTTAAAAAACCTCCACTTGCCTGAGTAGAGATGCACAACCTTTTTAACATCTGATTTAGCCACATCTAGAAGATACTGTTGATTTACATTATGATTTGTGGGGCTTTAGCACACTGGGTTTCAGGTATAGACATTGGTTTTACCACTCACTTTTGTTTTGATCTTGGCATCCCTACTAAAGTCCATGTATTCCATTCCATCATGAATAAAATAATGAGGATGTACATGTGAACAACTAAACAGAGTGTTCCTATGAAGTATAAATATCTCAATGCCTGATTATCTGAGATTCATGCACTATCTTCTGGGCTCTTCCAAAAGGCTTGGGTCACTTCCCCATCTCTGCCCTCTGTAGCACACACAGCTTCTCCTCTAAGCTCAGGTAGGTTCGACTTTAAGGCTGTTGCTGTCCTTAGGGGTCATTCCAGGGTACTCGCATCTCCAAAATGCTGGGGTCTTCTTCTGCAACTTGGCTGCACTGTCAGAAATATTCTTAATTATGCCAAGCCTCAATGTCTCTGCCCGGCCCCTTCAATACTAGACATTCAGTTGCTATGAGGCTGTACTGCATGGCCAATGGCCTCTCCTGGCCTCTCAGAGACAAGCCTCTCCTGCTCTCCATAACTACTTCATTCTTTCAAAGCCATTACCACTTGGTGATTCTTACACTACCAAGCTTGGCTGCCAACATGAGGTATAACTGTGGCTGCCTCTGGAACACAACTTCTGAAGCTAACAATTTTAAAATGCTGGACATTGGAGCGATAATGTTTTAATTGTGCTGTGTTTAATAACAATACATTATTCAATTACTTATCCTATTTTAATTTTTTCTTTTCTTGAATGACTACTAGGGATTTTTGATTTTCAAAAATTCACATCATTCTATTTTTAGTAGACTTTATTTGGAGGGAATACACTTTCAGTTTTCTAATGAAACCAATATTATTAGGTGGAGATGAAATTATTGTAGATAATTTCATTTGTAATAAGACTGGATATTAACTTATTTAAATTTTCTCTATATTTAAAATGTAACAAAACCAACGTATACATGTTTTCTTAAAATATCATTGCACAACTCAGAAACCTCTTTGAAACACTCAAAGATACTAGATTGTAAAACTGATGATGATGATGGTGACCCAGATGATGGTGATGATGAACTGGAGAAATAACCAACTAGTATATACTATTTGTCTTGCAGTGAACCTATGTTTGCTTCGCAACACATGGAGGGCCACAGCTGTCTGTCTGTCTGCAACTCTAGGAGATCAGAAACATTTTTCTGACCTCTATGGGCTCCTGACAAGCAGGGGATTCTTGCAGGCAAACACTCATAACACACTTAAAAGGAAGTGAGATGATACATGAACTTTGGGGGAAGAAGAGGGGGATACATTCAGGGAGCTAGTGGGAGGGAATGGGGGGTGTGACCAATATATATTATATACATGTTTGGAATTTTTAAATAATAGGCAAAAAGAAAAGGGGTCAGTTAGGTCTCTTGTCATATGCTGAACTCAAACTGTATACACCCAGTCAGACTTGATTTTTTCTTCTGACCTTGTCCTCACCTTGTCCTAGAATCTAGGACACATTCATCATGGCTTCTGGTGTGTGCTCTGGCACTGCAGCACTGCCAAGGGAGGAGAGGACTCAGTAGCCAGCTTGGCACATGCTGAGGTGAAAATTAAAGAACTCTCAGTTCTTTGATTTGTACTCACACCCTGCACAGTGCGTCATCACAAAGCCAGCTCAGGCCCTGCAGTACTGCAGGGTTTTAAAGCTGTGTTTTCTTTATGGGGATGGGTGATTTTGCTAAAGTCTGTCTGTGTCAGGTAGACAGTCACAGAGGGAAACTCTTAGCAAGTTTTGAGGAATCTGCTTTATAAATTAAAATCTTCCTTTTCTATCTCTTCCCTTCGATGATCCAAAACCGCCTGATGGGCACTTGTGATCCTTACCGCTGCAGTAATGGGCATGGAGGCTCTGCAAAGATGGTTCCGTGGGTACTTGCTTCCTGTACCAGAGAGGGAACAGAAGTTTGAAACCCCAGAATCCATATAAAAGACAGATGAGGTAATGCACATCTATAATCTCAGTGCTTCTACGGAGAGGTGGAAAGCAGAGACAAAAGAGTCCCAGGACTCACAAGCTAGCAGAATAGACACCACGTTTGCCCTTAGATTTCTTTATTTCTTATGAGTTATTTTTCAGATCTTCGCACTCGGACTATTAAAGTTACTACAGTCAAATTTTTAGATGTTTTTCCTAAAAGGTCAAGACCAACTTCACTACCTGAGCACACAGACCTTTTATCATAGCACTGTTGTTGCTGTAGATCATGGTTTAACTGTTGGAAGTATCTCAATCAGCTCCCATTTTACTCAGTAGAAACCTGAGTCCAAATAACCAAGTTGTGAAGACGCTGGGGAAAGGACCACAGTGTAACTGGGCTCAGGAATTTTCTTCTCTATCAATGTTTTCTTCAATATTGGTCCACATCACTGTATTATTTCTTTTTTAATATGAGAGAAATTCAAATTTAATGTAAATTAAAACTTTAAAATTACTCTAACGTTCTCAGTTTCTTTCTTCAGGCACTAGAAGTTCTTGTCAGACAGGTCTTTCACTTGCTTCGTTAGAGTCACACCAAGATATTTTATATTATTTATGATTATTATGTAATATGTTGTTTCCCTGATTTCTTTCCTAGCCTTTTTATTGCTTGTATAAAGGAGAACTACTGGGGTTTTTTTCTAGTTAATTTTGTATCCAGACACTTTGCTGAAGGTGTTTTTCAGCTACAGCTATTCTTTGATAGAGTTTTGGGGATCACTTATGTATCTGGAAGGGATAGAAACTCCACAGGAGTGATTGATAGGGTCAACTAACCTGGACCATTGAGGTCTTTCCGAGACAGAAACACTGACCATGTCGGGGGGACTTAAGCCCTCCATACATATGTAGCAGATGCATAGTTCAGTCTTCATGTGGGTCTCCCAACAACTGGAGTGAGGCTGTTCCTAAATCTGTTGCCTGCCTGTGGATCCTGTTCACCTAACTGGATTGCCTTGTCTGGCCCCATTGGGAGATGATGTACCTAGTCCTGAAGGAACTTGATGTGCCAGGATGGGGGGATAGATACCCAATGGGGCCTCCACCCTCTCAGAGGAGAAAGGAAGGGGGATGGAGGGAGTGTTTATGTAAGGGGGCAGCGATTTGGGATGAAAAGTAAATACACAACTTAATTAATGGAAAAATAACTCCTTAAGCACTATATTCTTGCTTTTACTTGATAGCTTTCAATAAGGAGGTAGAACTTTGCTTACTCCCCCGCTGTGTTATAGCTTCCATCACAGATTGCTTATTCTACTAAAGTTACTCACCTCCTTACAAATAAGCAGGGAATACCTGGTCAGAATTTATAAACAAGGTGTATAAGAGTAGATTTGATATCTCATAATGAGCACAAGTTTTGTAGCATTCATTTGAATCTGTGGGAAAGTAAGAATGAATTCCAGGCTGCACAAAGAAAGTGACTGTTAGTTCCTAACCAGGAGGTGCAATGTCCTCTGAGAACAACTGTGTCAGTCCCTGACTGTCCTTGGTCTTAATAGCAGATGGTGTTTTCTGCTGCCCTCTAGTGGTTCGCAAGCCGTTATTACAGACGGCATATAAAGAAACCCACTTAGGTAAAGACTGCAAAAAACCATTCTCTTTCAAAGACAAAGAAAAGAGCAGATCCTCTGGTGAGCCAATGGTAGGTTCAAACAAAATGAATTAGCTGGGAAATATAATACACATGTATATTTACATGTTTTTATGAAAATGATTTTATTAATTCAAACTGACTTGAGTTTAATTTGGAGAAAATTTTCATTGTGTTTGTTTGAATATTCAAACCCATTCTAGGTTTTGCTTGCTGACCCAACCATTTTCTGATGACATGTCCATGTTCTGTCCATGATTTAGCATTCACAATGTATTTCCAGTGATTTGAAAATGAGCATGCCTTTGGTTATGTTTCTATCCTCAACATGTTGAACCCAGGTTCTAATTCGATGATGTCTTGACTTAAAACATCAACCAATAATTTCAGCAACAGCTATTACATTCTAAATTTTAGCAATGGAAGAACGAGGGCATAACGAGATTTGGTGGAGATTATGTAGAAACTAAAGCTATATGCTCCAACAATATTTTTACACTCATCATGTCCTGTGGAGAGAATGGTCATTACTCTCACAGATGCAGCCATAGACACTCTACAACTCATGTCTAATATTCTCATGACCTTTCCCCCAAATTCACTCTCCTTTCTGCACCCTCTATCCTATTTAGTGGTTGTGCCATCTATCAGATAACTGGACAGGTAGCCTTCTGTTTACCTTTCTCCTCATACCCCTTGACCCATATCTTACTACACACTTTGAGTAACGAACCTGAAGTTCTCAACTGGCTTTCTACCCTTCCATCATTTGAGTGCAGGGCCATAAGAAAGCATAGTCATTGCCAAAAACCACCCACTGTAGTTCTCTGCTGTTAATTCAGCCCACACCAATGGCAGCAGGACTTCCCTCAAGAACCAGTTTAATAATACCTTAATAAGAGCATTTCTCTTGCCCATTCATTCCCCCAACCCCATACATTCCCCATGCTTCCTGAAAATGTAGTCTCTACCCAGTCCACAGACTGCTTCCTCTGTTGCTTCTCTCAGCATGGTTTATCAACTGTTTGTTTTCTGGTGAGTGCAGGCAACACATAGGAAAAGAGGAAGTGTATTGGCTGTATGAGATTTACAGTGAACCAAAGAGATATGCAAATAGATAGTGTGCTTCTGGACAGAGGAGGCACAACCTTGGACAGGAGGCAGTTAGCAGATGACTTTGGCTAAGGTGACACTGTTCTCTAAGGGGTGTAGACAAAGACTAGAAATGAAGTGAGTTTACATAGGAAAGAAATTTGAATGTGGAACAGAGAGGGAGAATATGGGAAGCAGGTCATTTAAAGGAAGATTTGGCAAGTTTTCAGATTGGGTGGTTTAAACCTTTTTGACATTTTGGAACAATCAAGTTGTAAAATTTTGCAAGTCAATGCTTTAAATGCAGAGTTTTGCTCCTTATCACACTCCATGTTAGAACGCTCTTACAGTAACGGAGTGCCCAGCAAGAAGAGGAGGGAGGAGCTTTGCCTTCAGACTGTGACGACAGGAGTCTCAGCCCATGGCTGTTATTGCTTTTGCACCTGTGACAAGACAACACATCACAGAAGGAATGTTGGCACTCAACTTCTGACAGTGAAGAAGCCAGTAGGATGGAGGTGACACTGGATCTCTCAGTCCAAAGTGCTAGTTCTGTGACCTAACTTCCAGCCACTGCAACCTTCTGTCTGCAACAGCGCCAAGATGAAGAGCATGGCACTTATCCACAAGTGTCTAGACAGGAGTCTGAGGGAGTCAGTCAGACCCAAAAGCGTGTCCCAAACTCCTAAGACAGTGTAAGCCAGAAAGAATCCTTGCTAAATATATAGTGTGCCTAGGATGATGTCAATGTAGTTGTAATTTTCTTTAACCAATCTCATGACTCTCTTATTATCATTTCTTTATATTAAACATTCTTCACAGTTAAAAATATTAAACATGTTATCTATGTGCAGTGATTATATAGTTAGTATATCATGTATAGTTCATAGTGTATAGTACATAGTGAATAGTACATAGTTTATAGTATATAGTGTATAGTACATAGTGTGCAGTGTATAGTATATATTATATAGTGTATAGTATACACAGAGAGTGAGCTCTTCTGGTTGAGGTCATTTCATCTTCACATACGTAGTTCTCTTCTGTTTCATCTTTTGCTGTTTCTTTGTTAGTATTGAAGTGGCACTTGCCTATCATCTCAATAGTAGTGCAGGAGGAGTGTTGCCTAAGATCAAGGATAGGCTAGCTAAAGAGTGATACCTTGTCTCAAATGAACAAAAACAAAACCAGAATATTAATAAGAGGAACTATTAAAATTTGATAGTGCATGTGGGGAGTGGGTATAGCTCACTGTTGCAGCCTTTGCCAAGCATATGCCATGCCCTAGTTTCCTCACCCAGCTCTGAAAACAAATTATAAATGTAGAAAAATCAGAATCAGTTGATAGCTCACGAACAAGGTTATAAAATGCCTTTAAATAAAAGATTAAGAAAAATCGCAAGTAGTGTCAATACCATTTTATTAAATTAATGCGCACTGTAGACAAGTGGTAAAAATAATTTATTGTAGAATCTTTTACACAATTAACATGTAACATTTATACATACATTGATGTGCTGATATGAAATACTAAATTTAAAGACAAATATCTTTACACAAAAGTACTTTTTTTCTATTTTATAAAGATAGATATCAATAAATTATCAGAGACATTTAAAGGATGATAGGCCAAATATACCAACAGGAATTCAGTCCATTCTATGCTAGAATTAAAATGATTTTGATGAATATTCTGAATATGATATCCTGGATAAGTTGACATCCTTCTAAGCTAATAAAGAAGCTCAAGCCTGGAGCGAGGCCAGGGGCAGGTTCGGGGGCTGGGGTGGGGCCTCCAACAGCAGTGTCCTAGCTATGTATTCCCAGCCTTGTTCCTGGACATAGTTTGACCCCAAACACTTGCTAAAGCAAATGTAACCCTTCAGTGTGAAACAATGCAGCCCCCATCACAGCTACCAGTAGTCAACCAAACACAATATACAAGGACTTCAGTACAAATTAGGGCAATGTAGATGTTAGATAAAATGTAATTGGCATAAAATTTGAATGAGCAACCAATTTTTGCAATAATAGAGTCCCAGAAGGGAATTGACATACTTCAAAATAGTCACTCCTTTTCCTAATATAGCATACTAATTCTTACTTCAGAAGTCTACAAATAAATTGCCTTTTTTCCCTAAAACTTAGATTCACTCGTGTACAAAATGGTTTCTAGAATGCCATGCACCAACATGATATAAACTTTGTTTTATGGTATAGTCATTAAAATATACATATACACACACATATACATGGAGCATAAAACAAATCTACTGAGCCATGATATATACACGCATGGCCAGATACTATTAAGTCTCGTTCTATCAGATTTAACAAACTTAACACAGTGGGTGCTTATCACTTTTAGAACGTCCGTCTAGGCAATGCTTGTAGCAGAATTTAAGAAACAGCTCAAGTCATCCACATCAAAAACCCAAACTTTGGAAAATATACTGAGACCTTAAAAGTAATCGAAAGCAGAGCTAAAATCAAATAAACCATAGTGTGAGATCTGTGTAACTAGGAGAAAGCCTTGGGCCACTAAAACACGAAGTAGAAATTGCTATCCACAGGGAAGAAGTGCTCCTTGCTTGACACACATTAGACTGTCACCCGAACCCAACCGACGTTCTCTTTGTTCCACAACCTGACACTCAGTTTTCATCCTCCTCATTTGTTTCCTTAAATGGGTAGAAAAATATTAACCATCAGTCTTAATGAGCCTACAATGTCTGGCAAACAATTTCCCTGTCTCTGACAATAGGATATGCATTTATATACAGTTTCTATAAAACATCTTCACCCCAGGTTGAGAGGAAATTATTCTTAGGGTCTTATGACTAAGAAAATGACACCAGGCAGTTTGGCCCTTCTGAAGGGCACCCATGAACATGTTTCACAAGCAAGTTATTTAGCAGAGTGAAAACAACCAAAAGAATTTAACTATTTAAAAGTGGTCGTTCTATTCCCTCTAATATTGCTTATATTCTAGGAAAACAGTTTTAGGGAATGATATGTGTTCAAGCTATCTCACACCCTCTGAGGAGTGCATGCATCAAAGATGGAGTAAACAGAACTTGGGCTTCTAATTTGACCTCTTGTGAAAAGGCCAGACATGGCTTGCACAGTACAGCCCTGACATGGGTTATCCCTAAAGTGGAATCTCAGCACTCAGGAACCTACATCTTCCCTAAGGAGTTATTTAGATTCTGAAAAATCAAAACTAGGCATCTCTTCAGGAGGAACTCAGAAGAGACCAGGTCATCAAGAGTCTCTCAAACATGCCACTGGAGTTTCTGCGGTCCTTAGATGGATAATTGACTTCCTGATTGATAAACCTGCCAGGCAATATGGCCATCCTACAGACTTGCTGAGATCTCATAGGGTGCAGCAGGGGGACCCACCATTTGGACTGCATCTGAGCTGGACTGTGAGGAAGGACACCCCAGTTGTCCTCTGCCTGAGGCTTTGCTTTCTACTTCATCACAAGACCCAGGCTGGAGACCTTACAGCACTTTCTAAAGCAGATCTTGTTCTAACTGGCTCATCAGTGTGACAGTGATGTCTCATTTTACTGAGTTCCTTTCTGCAAGCAAGAACTCTTTTCATTCCAAGTGCATTTCCAGTGTTTCTGCTTGAACTCTCCACTTTATCATCTCTCTCAGGGAAATAAAAATAAAAATAAAAAAGCACTGCTCTAATGAGCCATACCTCCGTGCCTGTATTTTTCCTGGATAGGAACCAGACTTGCATTGGTTCCTTCTTGCCCTTCATAGACACTGGGCCTCTGTGCTCCAAATGGAACAGTGGATCCGAGTTTTCTGGAGACATGAGACACCTGAAAGTCATGAGATGAAACAGAGGGGGAACTTGATAAAGGTTTCATAGACAATAAGACAGCCTGACTCCAACACTGCAGTTGTAGTTTGAAGCAGTTAGGATTTTAGTGATGGTGCTTTATTGGAAACCTTCAGGGTGAGGTAAGATGGCTTCTGGTGGAAAGAGTGGTACACTCTTCTCCAGTGAAAAGTAATTGTGGTAGCAGAGGGGAGACATGGAGGTAGCAATAATTTAAAGGTAGCAAAAGCACACAGTCCACTCGCAAGGTACCAGGCAAATAGTGCGACATTTCCCTCCTCACCTGTATGTATATTCGGAAACATTTATCTTTCCCTTTTCTCCTGTGGTTTCTGTCCTGCTTGTGAGGTTGACGGTATTCCCAAAGAGACAATACCGAGGCATCCGCTGTCCAATCACACCTGTCACCACCTCCCCGGTATGGATCCCGATTGTTATCTGCAGAAAGCAAAGTTTTGCTTCAATAGCCTTGATGGTTAACATATGTGTTTTATAGACTCTCTCAAACGCCTTCATTCAATATCTCTCCGTGAAGAGCAATGTTCCTGAAGTTGAAAATGGCAATGAGAAGGAGTGGGTAACTTCCATGATGAAACAATAAAAACAGAAATATTGGGAGCTTTCCTCATCCACAGGACATGCTGTCCACAGAGCAGATGAGCTAGTTCATTTACCATGTCTATGGGAGAATGAAATGCAATCAATCGGCTCTTTGTGTTCAAAATGCTCTTCTTTGTGCATGTTAACCCTTCCCTCAGAAGGAATATGAACTAGTTATCAACTGAGCTATTAGCACCCCAGTCTTCCATTTATTTACTCACCTGAACAGATTCACCATCTACTTGAACTTGACCAGCAATTTCCATCATGTCTAAAGCCAGGTGGCAAATGGACCGTGCATGGTGGATACAAGGTTCTGGCAAGCCACTCACTGTCATATACTTGTCACCAACTGTTTCCACCTAGGGTGACACACACATTTACATGTTCAGTGGTTGACATAAAGTGACAGTTTATCATCATCATCATCATAACCACCACCACCACCATCATCATCATCCTCTTTAGCATTGTGAGCTCTAGCAGGTTGGAATCTTCTAATTATTTGTAATTTACATTTTTTTCCGGCAGCTTGGGTCTTGATCACTTCATCTGAAATCCTCTTATAACTCAGTAGAATATTTATGTGTGCATGCAGATACATGTAAAAATGTCCTTACTCATGCATGTTCAAGTGATTCCATGCGTGTGGGTAATAGATTGCTTTCCTAAGTAATATAGGCTACAGGTTGATAGAGGCTCTCTCTCTCTCTCTCTCTCTCTCTCTCTCTCTCTCTCTCTCTCTTTCTCTCTCTCTCTCTCTCTCTCCCTCTCTCTGTCTCTGTCTCTCTCTTTCTCTTTCTCTCTCTCCCTTAATTTTTGCCATTTTTCTTTGTGTGTATGTGTGTGAGAAAGACACAGAGACAGAGGGACAGAGACAGAGAGAGACACAAAGAGAGAGAGACAGTGAGAGACCTTATTTTTGAGGCAGAGTCTCTTTCAGAACCTAGAGCTGAGTTCAGCTTGACTGGCCAGCAACTCCTCAGGATCCATCTGCCTCCATCTCTCCCATCACCAAGGCTACAGAAGTGCATGGCCATCCTAGCTTTTGCAGACTAGGGTCCTCCCGCTTGCACAGGCCTCAGGAAAACCTTCTATTACTTCCCTTCTCCCTGAAGTGGCAGCAGTCCAAGAACATAGGAGCTGTTGACTGAAGTTCATTGATTTACTCCTGGCTTCTACCCAGATTTTAATTTTTCATTTATTTATACTTTTAACTTTTAAATGTGATGGTTTATTTTGTGTATTCATATATAGGTATGCATCTCTGTGAACATAAAAGAGGCTTGGGTATCATTCCTCAGGCACCACCCACTTTTTTTGTTTCAAAATAAGCAAAGTTGGCTAAACCATGGCCTGTTCTGAGTGCTCACCAAGTGTAGCACTATGGCTCAGAAAAGAACCACAAGATAAATGGTTCTTATGAAGTCACAGTACCCCAGGAGCCTAGAGACACTCAGTAACATTCTTGCCTTTATAAAGCAATATTCCACTGACTTCATTTTTCCAATATTATATTTGTTTCTACTTAAAACAAAGGGCAGAGATGTCTTGTAAATGTTTATCTTCAAGTTGATGGTATCTAAAAGTAAACCTGAGGCCCAGGACCCTTCTCAAGCTCCATGGATTCTTCACAGTGCAAAGCATTTATGTATTTTAGGAAAAAAAAAAAAAAGGTCTTTGGCTGAGTAAAAAAAAAAAAAATGAATGCTGTGTTTATACTAAATGTAATAAACAATCTGCACAGACTCGTTAACCTAAGTGCAGAGAAACTGCGGGATTCTTTGTGTCAGCCAGAGATTGCTCCATGAAACCTCATCATGGCTGCAAAGAAAAGAAAGTTTCCTAAGTGATAACTACTCCAGGTTGAAGTTTATACCATAGACAAGTGCTGCCCTCAGCCTTGCTCAGTAGAGTGCCCCTCTGCAGTGAGCAATGAGACTCATGGCTGGCTAAGGGGCTGGGAAAGATTATGGCATGCCCAGCACTAGATGAAACATCTGTATCATCTCAGTGCACATCTGCAAAGAGGGCACAGAAGAAAATGGAAACGCTGATGATGCAGGAGAATTCCCTGACATTTTGCCTTCTGGGAATGATGTGGCTATTATACTCAAGATCATATTGTAGCTTCTGGTGCCTTCCCAGGGCCTGCCCAAGGCTTGGGCAAGTCAACATTAAATTATAGATGTGGGATTGTTTCTGAGGAAATGGGAGTCATGGTTTTCAGTGGTGTGGCTACTGGTGTGTTGTCTATACCTCAGTAGACAGCTCCTTACCCATGTCTGTGCAGCAGCCCTGGCACAATTGAATTGATCACAAAACAAAACAAAACAAAACAAACAAAAAACAGAAACAAAAGACATGAAAGTGGGAGGGGCACTTCTCAGGAAGATTGAGAGGGCAGGGAGGTAAGAGAAGACTTGTGTGGTATGAATATGATCAAGTGCATTAACTACATGTATGAAATTATCAAACAATACACTGTTTTGTTTTGGTTTTTGGGTTTTTTGTTTTTTGTTTTTTGTTTTTTGTTTTTTTTTGGTTTTTTGAGACAGGGTTTCTCTGTATAGCCCTGGCTGTCCCAGAACTCACTTTGTAGACCAGGCTGGCCTCAAACTCAGAAATCTGTCTGCCTCTGCCTCCCGAGTGCTGGGACTAAAGGTGTGTGCCACCACGCCCGGCAAATACACTTCTTTGCAGTGAGGAAATTATTTAAGCCAGTGGTCTGCAGTGACTCTTAACATGCTAGCAAGTCAGCTACAATCCAATACAGTGACCAAGGGCTTCTTCAGGGGAGTCTCGGAAGCCCACAAACTGTACTGCACTTACTACAACAGGCTCCCATGAAGACTTGCCTTGTAAACAAATGGGTTTTTTCGTGAATCAGTCAGTGTGTCAAATCGGGTGTAGAGATCGTTGAGGAGATTGACAATCTTCATGGCCCCTTCTCCAGATGCATGCTTGCTACAGAAAGCATTGAAGCCCACAATGCCGCTGAAGAGGATGGTCACATTGTCGTATCTTTTGGCAGGCACTGGGCGCTTGTGTCTCAGCTCATTGGCAACAGATGGAGGAAGGACAGAATACAGCAATCTGTGGGAATTAGTGGACAGTACTGTAAGATGCTGGTGAGCTTTTACCTCTCTGGCTGGGCCTCTTTACTGTATCAGTGCCATTGTGCTGGGTTTTAGTAAGACATCCTTTAAAACCAGCATCAATTGTTAGCTACGTGCAAAACAAAAAAACATACTAACCATTTGCCTGCCGTGGTCACAGATATTCCCCAATCCTGAACCATTTCAAACCAACTCAAAATCAGCCAAACAAATGAACAGGTGGGAAAAAGCACAAGGCCATTAATAGGACTTCGCCATGTTCATTTGTAGTCCTAGCTTCTAACCCTGTTCTTATGACAGCAGTAGGCTTGATGTTGTCAGTATGAGCATCTAAAATGTTGCACCAATAGTGTAATAAGAGAAACATGCTCACATGACAGGAATAAAATTTATCTCAAATATTGCAAAGCCCACAGCTGACAAAATGTATTTGCTTTCTAGTCTTATTTCTACTTTACTCCTTCCTGGAAGAAACTGATAAAAGAGATGAAAGCAGTCCAAATGAGCACAGACCTTTTATTTCTGTAGGCAATGCTGCTACCATGGCATTGGGAATCACAGTGAGGAGACTGTGGCCAGCACACAGTAGGAGGGGAGCGGGTAGATTTAGAAGGAAAGCAAAAACCTCTGGGCTCACAGCCCAAAGAAACAAGAAGAAAGGAGGCCTTCTTATCCTTTTCATCCTTTTAGCCAAAGGGCAAAGTTCAAATATGAAAAATCAGACCTGAGCCATCTATTTCCTCTCTAGCGCAGTAGAATTTTGTCAGTGATTAAGTTTAGCTTGTAAACAGGAAGCATTTCACGCAACATCTAAGTTAGATCTTAATAATCAATGTGAGCAGTACAACAGCCTAGTTTTAAATAAAACTAGACAGTTTATAATGAAATTGTCTCAAAATAAAGTCTCTACAATAAAATCAAATCCCATCCATAAATCTAAAAATCAGTCATGGAAGTGAAAGAAGCACAATGTCCATAAATAGTGCAAATAGTTTCTAAAAATCCATTCTTACCTTGAGCAAACCAAAACAAAGGGTCCTGTGATGGATCCTTATTGTCTAGTTCAGAAGTCAAGCTCTAGTGACAGTAGTGTCAACTCTAAAGGCTAGATGGTAGTCTAGTGGGAGAAATGGGTCTCAAGCTAACTGCTTAGGAGTAACATGAATCAGCAGCATGTTTAGTATGGAACGTAGAAGATAAGGGTTCCACTGCAGATTTGTGGAACCTTTAAGGGGTGAGACCCAGTGGGAAGAAGTTAGCCCACTTGGGAACACCTTGGAACAACACAGATCGCATCCTTCCCTTCAGCATCTTGGCCAGCATAACACAAACAAATTCCTTTGACGTACATCCCTACTGTGGTGTTTGATCTCATCACAGCCTAAAGCAATAATAATTATGAGGAGACTGGACCAAATAGTGTTCAGACACATGAGAGGTTCCAGATTCTTCCAGTGAGAACTCAGAAATCTGCCTGCCTCTGCCTCCCAAGTGCTGGGATTAAAGGCGTGGGCCACCACCGCCCGGCTTATGTTCTCCCTTGCTTACGTGTCTGTCTTTTTCTTCTCATCCTCCAAGGCTCTCAGTGTGAGCTGCAGCCTGTCGGTGAGGATTTCCAGCTCTTGTGTCAGTTTGTACTCCTCCCGGAACTGTTCTCCCAAAAGAACCAGGTCTCGGGTAGCATCGTGGAGAGGGATGTCACTCAGATACAGGCCTCTTCTTGTTAGGTCGTCCAGGTTCATCACACTGTCACACAGAGCTTGAGTTAAAATCAGCACCACCTGTCCATGTTGCGTGGTCAGCCCCAGCCACAGCCACAGCAAGTGGCATCTCACTTTCTCTTTCTCCAACTTCACTATTCAGAAGATCAGGTTGAGGAAACCCAAGGAGAAGCTGACCTAACATGGCTTTGCTTTCAGTGTATCTAAACCCCCACTAGCAATCAGCAAACTTGAAATACATGTTGAGTTGTACTTTTGAAAGGCATCTACCTTCACTGAAAGAATATGCAGAAAGCTGCTCCCAAGAAATTGCCTTAGATATTAATACAAGGCTAGTGCATTTAACAAACTTACCTTGTTCTTCTTTATCATAAAAACCAGAAGAAAAATTTATCTCCATGCTTGTGTCAGGAGTAATGATGCTTCTATTGAGAAAACACTTCGTTTTGCTTTATGACTTTAAGAATCTTATCAGTGCAATGCTACTGTAGACAGTGATTGGTTTCCCGAGGTCTAGCCACCCTCCTTGGCATCCCTTTTTTCCTGCCTAGAGCCTTTATGCTGTTCTTTCTTTGGGCTTTCATTTCTCTCTCTAGTCTTACTTTCTTTGGTTGACTTTTTTTCATTTTTAAAATGTGTTATCTGACCTCCCTGAAATCTATGAATCTTTGTAACCTAAACCTTATCCTTTCTATAGCTTTATTACAATAACCTTAATTGATTCATTACAATTCTGGTAAGTAAAAAGTTCAGTTAAAAATTTACTAATTAGCTAAACGTTTAAAAAATTTTTTTTACTGGTTTGAATTAATTCTTAACATGCAAAATTGTTATTTCTAGTTATTCAAGATAGCATCTTTTTCTAAAATGATAAAGATGGGATAAAGTTCCTTTAGTTAGGAACTTTGGATTAAGAAGAAGAGCCTATGTATGTGTTCTCAATAGAAATATTAAAGCAAAGCAAATAGTCCCATATGCAAACACAGAATAACCCAGGGTGCTATTGACAAAAATAGCCAACCATTTTGTTAACATGAATATATATTTTATAGACCTCTTAGAAAAATAAACCCGCCTGAAAAGATGACAGCTCACTTGCCAAATGATCCAAATGAGACCCAACAAACCATGAGCAAAGATAGAATGAAATAACCTCAATATTGAAGTACTAGGTGAAATGTACCCTTTTGGTCAGGGAGGACAGAGAGGCTCTTAAGACAACACAGACTCTTGTTACTCTTCTTAATTGCATACTACAACTAGGTGCTAAAACCATGTTGCTGAAGATATCACACACCTTGGCTATATGGTGTAAAGAAATCAAGCTGGACTGAGCTAGAAGCTTTCTTCCTGCTGTGTAGCTTTCTTAGTTCTACAAGATGTTGTAAGGGCAGTTGGGGGGGGGGGGCGTCAATAGTCATACCCAGCTGTGAACTTTAGAATCTACTGCATCAATCCACAAGGTAAGATGTGCCCCTTTATGAAGGAGTTGCACAACTGTAAAGGGAGTAACCAACTGCTCTCTGCTTGGATTTGAAGCTCACTCTACACAAGTAGCTCTTTAAACCTGGTCATGGCTAAGGATTTCTTAGGCCCTAAAGGAGAACTTAATGCTATTGTTTAATTAAATTGTCATGGAGCCAAGCTGAATTCTAAACAAAATATTTATGTTTATACCTATAGACAAATGTCACTCACAACTTTCACCAGAGACCTTGGTGAAGGTGGTCACTTCAGAGACACAGAGCTGCTCAAGAAGCTAAGGAGTGACAATTGATATTCAGACCTACAGGGAATATTTATACCATCCCCACAAAGGCTCAAAAGCATCCTGAAAGATGGCAGAAAGAATGTAAGAACTGGAAGAATGTAGCACCTCAAGAAGGGTTGTGAAATACAGTGTTCTTGGTATGCCACAGCTAATGTTGGTCTAGCATGTAAGAAAGCCTCATATACACTCTTCAAGACTATATAACCGGGTGTGGCGGTGCACACTTGTTAGAGTGGTCAGGGAATACAGCATCGTTATAATGCAAATCTACACATCTAGTTTGAAGCCAGCCTGGGCTTCATGACATTCTCTCTCAAAAAATAAATCCCTATTACTTTTTCTAAGCTTACATTAATCATCTTGGAATTAGTTTATAAACAAAATTTCTTCCATTTAAATAGATTTCATGGTAATTGGTAAACATATCACTTATAGGACCAACTTCTGAATATGAAAATTAAAACATATACTCTATGGCTTGCAATTCTCCCTCCAAAGAAACCTAACTGTCCTTGGATAGAAACATTCCCTAAAGTGAAGCTGTCACTCGACTGATATCCAATCATGAAAATGCAGAGAAGCACTAATGGCAGGTGATATGCCACTGGGTTCTTGGATGGTAGTAACTTTAAAGAAACTTTTCATCTCTATTGTCAGCATGATAAATGATTCTCAGAAAATAAATTATAACTACTGCTATATAGCATCATATACAAAGTATAATCTAATAATAAGCATCTCATTTATCCTTTCCTATTGCTCTATAGATGCATACTCTATATCCCCTGTACCTTTCACTAAACTGCTAAAACTAGCGAAGCATCAACCCCTGCTTTGCATCTTCTGATGTTTCTTACTAATAACATTTAACATAGATTTCAATTGAACAAACCATTTTGAAGAGTCCAACCCAATTAAAAATAGATAAATGTTTTTAACTTAAAGTGACTTGGATAAAAAAAAATTGTTAGTCTTTTTATAATTGTTACTAACTCCAGAAAAGTCCTTTATTTATGCCCACATATTATATAATTTCCAGAATTGCTGTCTTACAAGATGCTCATTTTGAAAGTACAAAATATAGAATTAGCACATTACTCATCCTCTGATCTAATGTCATAAGAAGTTCAGAGACAGATTAAGATAGCACATAAAGAAAGCAGGGTTTTTTTAGAAATGTCCAATACAATCACTCCTGTTATAAAGAATTACATAATGAGGCTTTGAAAATGCAGTTTATACTTCAGCAAAAATAAGCATCGTGGACCAAAATACTGTTGGATTAAGAGAGGGTGTATTTGGTCCATTCACTCCCCATGCATGAGTTGAAATATCACGCCAATCTCAGTTTATATGTACAACCAGCACATATTGATCAACGATGTTTACTGAAGTTCCACTGGATCTGTTTTTAACTTATGCGGATTACATTTAAGTTAAAAGTTGTTACCTTGGTGAACAGAGGAAGAGGATGCTATCTGCTTCTGGTAAGTAGATCATTTGGCCTTTGAGACGTAAGCAGCTAATCTCTGCTCCAGTCAGTTCATCCTCACACTCAAGTTTCTCCACATCCAGCAACCCTTCCTTAAACAGGAAAGACAAAACGTCAGCTTCTGCCTGACAAAGCAGCTGGAGGGATCGGAACAACTTCATTTCTCACCAGCCCTAAGAGAGGGAAACGCATCCCTTAGAACAGGAGAGGGGGCATTGCTCCAGGTCCAAGGCATTGTTAGAAGCACAGTGCCTGATACCCTTCTGTGCACTCAGGAAGGCAGCAGCTAAGCTGCTGTGCCTGCCTGCATAGTAGCTTCTGTGTTTTTCCACTCTGGCCACAACATGCATTACTGAATGGTACAAAACTAAGCGAAGCTAGCCCTGTATTCACAAGACATCAAAAAGCAGCAGTCAGCCTCAAGCATATAAAACACATGTAGATGTATCTTTGAAAAGTTATTGAAGAATATGAAATGTGTGGATGCTCGGGAAATTGTGTTTGCTATAATTTCCCAAGAGCGCAATCGAGGGGATATGGAAACCATCTAAACTACCAACTACATGAGTTTATGAGCTTTCAATCCTTTTTATTTCCCAAGAGAAAAAAATGTTAGCCTGAATTATAAACAATTTACAGAAAAGTAAACCACAGCTGACATTATCAAAGACTTCTTGTTAGGGGAAAGAAGCATTGGAACTTCAAGGGTACTTGACGTTACAACGTTGGTTTTATTAAGTGAGACTGAGATGTTCCCAGCCATACACTTGCTCCAACTTTTTGTTCACTCATTCTCATCAGCTGACAGAGGTCCGTGTCCCCAGTCAAACACTGCTCTCTTGAAAGTTGTATTTTCACTTTCTTTTATTTTTATCTCAGAGACTATGCTCAGAGTCGATGTCCCCTCTCTGTTGTTGCAGGTGGACAAAATGCCTTGCTTACATTTATTCAAAGGGTTCTTGCTTACCTTGCTTCTCAGTACAAAGACTGTATTGATGTGTGAAAGAATCCCATGGAAACTGATGTCGATGTGAGGGCGGACCAGAGAGAAGACAGACAGAAGGCTGCAGTTCCCAGGCTGGAGCTAAGACACAGAAAAAGAGCAAAGAGCATGCAGCTAGGTTGACTTACGATTAGCCATTGGTCTTGCAATTAAGCTAGACCAGTTATAAGTGAAAAATTTAATCGTAAGTATTGTGTGGGAGATTTTCCCTGACTGTGGCCTCCAATTTTGCTATATGCAATGGAGTATTTAAGCAAATGCCAAATACTTGCAGGAACAAGGAAGGATTCAGGCGACTACTATGTAGATATAAATATAAAGCTCATGAAAATAAAATAAGAAAGAGAAAAAAGGAGATTTATCTTCTAAACTGAAGATGCCTGTGGTATCAAATGCCAGGAAGTCAAAACACCGGTAAATACTTCCTTACAAAACATCCAAGGAGAGTCAATATTAATAGAAGTGCTAACACAAAGTGCCCACTGATGATGAAGCAAGTAACTGACTGAAGGGACCTCCTGCCATGTCAGGACCGAGGGAAACAGGCAAGGTCACACACCAAGCGAGAGAGCCCACAGGAAGCACAAAGCACTCTTCTGCTTCCACATCTACAGCTTTCCACAAGACCCCAGTAATTTGGTCCTGCATTAAAGCAAATGGTAGCCCCAGATGCATACATGCCAGGGACAAATCCTAACATGGGACAGGAGAGAAAGTGAGTGCACAGGGAGTTTTCACATGACTCCTGGGAGTGCAAACCAACTGTGGCTGCAGAGCCTGGGGTCCTTCTTAGCCCTGCCACTCTTCCCATGGTACTGTCTATGTTTTTCATCTTGCTTGTTTGTAAATTTCCTTCTTCCCCTTGTCAACAGCTGGTTTTGAAAGCTATTTTTGGAAGGTAGCTAGGCAGTGAATATTTATTTAATAAACAAACCGGAGTGAAAGCTGACTGCTCTTAGCAATTTCCCAATTTTCTCACAAAGCAAGTCTACCGATCTCATACAACTCCCTCCTTTCCCTGTAAGTGATTAAAGTAGACACAAATAAAAGCCCTAAGGAAGTTTTCAGTATTTTCAAACACATTTAGGTTATAAGTGCGTGGGATCGGTCCTGCTAACGAATGGAACCTGTAATGGTGTGTGTGTGTGTGTGTGCATGTGTGTGTGTGTGTGTGTGTGTGTGTGTGTGTGTGTGTGTGTGTGAGATCCCAAGGTGGTAGAGCTGTGCATTTTACCTGGGGGAGCACTCTGTAGATGGCATTGCCACACTGAGTGACCACTAGGTTCCGGTCAAATATGATGTGAAAAGGAAATGCTTTGCAGAAGGTGTAAGGGCTGATACGTGATTCCTGGGTACCATTCTCTTCAAACCTATCCAGATCTTCATAAAAATCCTCTTCTTTTGATTCCTTTTCTTCAATTAAAAACTGGGTGTGATCACATTCTTCATTTCTTTGCTGAATCACCTAGATGTCAATGGGAGGAAATGTGGTTAACTGCTGGTATTTTAGCTTCTTTATAATATCTGAATGTAAGGGACTGCTTATGAACATTCCCCATAATTACTAATACATAATTACTATTTATAATCTGGTATAAATTTCTCATTAGCACACATGGCCTTTTGAGTGGACTAGGAAGAATATACCGTGTTGTCCTCCTGGGGTAGGACTCCTGAACAGGGATGTTTGTACAACGAAACTATGGTTGAGACTAAACATGATAAGCAAAAACAAAGTACCTGGCTAGGAGAAACTACAGAGGTCAGAGACAGAAAAATAGCATTTTTTTTCATTGCATGCTCTCTGTATTGACACCTTAAAACTGCCACTCAGAAATAGCAAAGAGTGTTATCAATAGCATCAGGAAAAGACCTGAGCTGGCTTGGCTAAGTTCACCAGCACAACTTGATTAAAAAGCAAAATCAAGAAAGAACACAAAGACTTTTGGTTGACATGATAAAAATGTTCTTGGTACGTTTTAGGAAAGAGAAGAGAATTCACATGGAATAAGTGATTTGTAAAATCGGCTAATTTAATGTTCTTTACATTTCACTCTCCACAATCTGATAACTCGCATGTCACATGGCCCACCCTAGTTCCAGCTGGCGTGTATTCACGGAGAGGAATTGAATTTCTTTTTGCCTTGAGTAACATATAAATAGAAAGAGAATCTGTTGCAAGGGGGAAATCGCCCAGTATAATGCATTTCAAGGCCAAAAAGAGAAGACTTCTGGGGTTTTCGCCATTTTGGCTCACAGATACCGCTAATGTAGCCCACAAGCAGCAATCAGTGAGGTATCATTTCAAATGTTCCAATATTCGGAACATCTTAGCGGGTGAACACTACCTTCATGTCTATCTCAGTGCCGTGTATCTGTTGAGCAACAGTCTTGATAATCCCGATCACGATGTCCTGAAGCCCCTCTCTTTCCGAGTAGTAGTGCAGGATGAGCCCTTTGCCTTTCTCCGCATCGGTGCACCTGAAGGAAGGCGCGCGCATCCCTGGGTAAATGGTGGCGAGGTGGTCATGCAGGGCATCGAGGTTCTGTAGTGAAAACGGAAGCATAGTGACTAGGAATGTCTATGAGGTCATAGGCATGCAAACAGCAGAGAGAAGGTTCACATCTGGGTTTGCTGGGCAGATCACTAGTGTAAACGTTTACCTAGGGGGATCCTTCATGGCGCCCCTGAGATGGCTCTGAGGTAAGTACCACAGAGAGAATGAAAAGAGAGCAGAATAGTTGGGACGAATCTATGTGATTGTTAACGGCAAGTCTCAAGAGCATACTTAAGATGAAAAGCAGGCATCTAAGATTGTTGTTGTTGCACACTGTAGTATTCAGGAGAGAACATTGTGTAAATCAACCACATTCTTTTCTGCTCGCACTATAATACCCATCTGAATGGGTATTAGGCTTAGAAAATTAAACTTCCTAATTTTTGTAAGCTTGTCACTTAGAACATGCTTTCTCAGCACCTATTAGCTCCTAAAATTCAAAAGTGATTTATATTCAGATTGACCTAAGAAATAAGAAAGCTACACTTTTAATTCAATCCAGCATTTAGTTGATAATGTGTCCCATGCAGGAATGAAGAGATCCAGGAAATAGAGCCAGGCACAGAGAGTCCTGAAGGCTTACTCTGTTTCAATGAACTGAATAAATCCAGTGTCAGTCTGGGTGCTTCAGTCTATAATGACTTCTGTTTTCTTCCCTCTAATATCTCTATAAAAATCAAGTCAAGCTAGCGTTTGTTTTGTTTTGTTTTGTTTTGTTTTGTTTTGTTTTGTTTTGTTTTGTTTTATTTTGTTTTAAAACATGGCTTCTTCTGACTGCCTCTAGGGGCCGCTGCTGTAGCGTGAAACTTAAGAGGCAGTCTAGCATGCTCCATGCCATTCCTGGAACCCACCTGTCCCAGAATTTCATATTTCTTTCTATTGAGTTGAACCATACAACGGATTCTTTCTTTAACAAATTGTTTTTGTGGAAATCTTTCCCCGTGAAGAGAAGACCCGAAAGCTCCGCTGCAGGACCTTAGGACCCCTGCCGAACTTTTGATGTAACAATCTTGAAAGAGAAAAACCTCTTGAGAAGAAAATGTATTGCTAAGAGTTTTACTTTTATCTCCATTTTCCACAAAGTCAGAGCTGAGTTTGTGGCTGCATTAAAACCTCATTTCTTCCATATTACAGTCCAAGTACTGCGTTATACTCCTTGTATGAAAGAAAGCTATCTTAAATAGGTGGTTTAATACTTTTTCATTTTTCTAAACAAAATATTTAAATATTCCCTAGTCAATAGACCCACGCCATTTGCTTGCTATCAATTTTCATTTTGGTTCATTTTGTGCCCTCTGTACATTCCTACAAGCAGTCAAGACAATCCCTTGGCAGTGACAAAGGTACCATTTCTACCAGTGGCCACCCTGATGGTAAGGCAGTTCTGACACTGGACTTGGTCACCCAGGACAGGTGAAACATCAAAGGTAGCACCCTTCCTGCAAGGCCAGCCATCTGAATTTGTGCACAGGTGTGGGCACGATTAAGGTCTGAATAGTGGAAGTACAGCCTTGCTAAGATGCATTCCTGCAGGCAAGAGGGTCACTACAAAGGCTGAGCATGGTATGGTGTTCAAGCCTTTTTGTGGTAACCGAGTCTCCAGGGATTTGCTGTTGTATTGAATTTGCTACTAATTAAATGCACAAGCTGAGTGCTTTGTTGGAGCATGAGAGATTTACCACTTAATGTAATATTGATTTTCTTTAGATAGTATCCCACACAAAACTCACTCTCGGGATTTCTTCAGTTACCGCTTTCCTCACTCAGTTCTACTCTATCAAGTTTCAAGCGATTACCACGACCCGTCTCTTCTAAGAAATGGGATTGTGATTAAATTTAAATTATTTTCACCACACTTGTATTGCTAATAAATGCGCAGTCTTCACATTTAAACTACTCTAGTTACAATATCCTCTGGAAATCGCAAACAGGGACCCTTAGCATGGCCAAGAGAAAAGCTATTCACATTTGATAGCGCTAACTAAACACATTTGACTGTTCACTAACATAGCTATATTGATACATTCTGGGCAATAAACCTTTCATCACAAAACTAGAATTGTTTTATTTCTAAATATACCCATGGAGGTAAGTACAGGAAGAGAGCAGCTGCAGGGCCAGTTACAAGGAGTTCGCACATGCGCAAAAGAGCCAAAAAGTCGTGGGAAAATGTAAACACAGATGCTTCAGCAGGAACAACTTCCAGGAAGCCATGGAGCAACCTCAAATATGCTTAGGCTTCTCCTTAGCATCATCTAAAATGGGTGATGTTTTTGTTCCGATAACCAAAATCTAGCCTGAGGTTTTAATTCCATTTCTAACGGTGCTGATACCTTTTCGTGCTCCCTCTCTCACAAAGACAATAAAGGCATATTTTCTATGCGAGAATTCTGCAGCTGCCAGGCCACTTTAGCAGTCTCCTGGTGTTTGCGCTTTGTAGAAGAAGGAAAAATGATTCCTGTTACACTTGGGCTGTGGGTCTTGCTTGCTGCAGCTCGAGAAGGAGTGTGCTCTACAGATGTAGGAAGCTGTTGTTCTTTGGGGAAATACGTTTAAGGTGCACGTATATTTTAAGATTTTTGGACTACTTCAAAATGATGCACATTAAAAAAATATACCAGGCATGGCAAAAAATAAGTTCATACATAACTACAAACTATGCAAAAATCCAAGACCTCCTCTCTTTGCTCCCAGTACAGCTAATCAAAAACTTGTAAATTGGCCACAGAAATGTAGAGATAGAGACTCTGCCTGGAAAGCAAACTGGGTTTTTGTTTTTGTTTTGTTTCAGTCTCCATAATCCTTAATCCTGATCCTTGTGGTTGAAAGGAAGTTGTCTGTGGAGATAATCCACTGAGATTCAGCCCTGAAGATGAAAGATATTCTTGCAAAGCCTTCTCCCTCCTTCCATCCCCTCCCCCAGCACTTTCTCCTCTCACATCTCTGAGAGGCAGGGCCAGCATCCACCATGTTTAATGTGAATTGCAGCCCCTGAAAAGCCCCTTGCTGAGGTTAATGAGAAATAGGTCATTGGAAATTGGAGAAGAAGGATACTGAAACAAATGGTGAATTTAACCCAAAGCTGATGGGACACACAGAGAAAGATCTGACCCATATAATCATGGTCAAACTAATTGAAGCAAGCAATTAATTAAAACATTTTTTTTTTTTTGCATACATGGGTTACTTCCCCTAATGTGGAGTTCAAGAGGTCAGCACTGGATGTAATAGTTCAGAAGTAGGTGGTTTCCAAATTGGGGGAGTGGGTAAGGCAAAATAGTTGGGGTTATAAGAACAGGAAAAAACATGGCCTCTTGGAACAAAAGTATGGTTGCAAGGTAGGCATAACAAGGTTGTCTCATGTGGTCATATAACCTTTTGAAACAAAGAGGGTTGCAAGATGGTTATAAAGAACTCTTTGAAACAAAGGCATGACTGCCATTCCTGGAACAGGAGGTACAGGACCATTTGTAGTTAAGGTTACAGGTGGGGGGGGCATAGCCCAATCCTTGAGAAACCGAAATTTAATCATAAACAGGAATGAGCCTAGCTTGGCTTTAATGTAAGATGGCTTTTAAGATGGAAGCAGGTTTGTTCTTTGCTTCTGCCTTTCCTCTTAGGAGCTGCTCCTTCAAAAAATGAAAAGGTTTAGTGTTTGTAAAAGAAAAGCATGAAGGTGGCTGCAGAGGTGACTCAGAGCCACTTAAGAGCACTTGCTTATCTTGCATAGGACCCTCAGCTGCTGTAACTCACAACTTACAACTGCCTGTAACTCCCCTTTAGGAAATAGAAGCCAAGCCTTCCGGGACATTAGATATCAATACAGTGCACAGACATGTAGGAATTCACACTTACTCATAAAGATTTTAAAAATAAATAAATAATTGATTTAGTTTTTGGTTTGTTTGTTTTTTTGTTTTTCGTTTAAAAGGCAACTCTCTTTAGCTGGGCAGTGGCAGCACACACTTTTAATCCCAGCATTTAGGAGGCAGAGTCAGGCAGATTTCTGAGTTTAAGGCCAGCCTAGTCTACAGAGTGAATTCCAGGACAGCCAGGGCTATACAGAGAAACCCTGTCTCAAAAAACAAAAGCAAAAACAACAAAAAAGTCAAAATGTAAACTGGAATATTTTATTTGGAAAGAAAACTTATCAGAGCCTTTAAAATTATTTAAACTGAAAATATCAAATACAAATAATGAAAAAAATTTAAAAATTATTTAAATAGAAATCACTTTTAAAATTGTAGTATTAGCCCTGTGGAAGTGGTGCACACATTTAATCGCAGCACTTGCAGATGCAGGAGAATCTCTGGAGTTCAAAGCCTGCCTGGTGTTCCAGCACAGTCATGGCTACACTAAAAACTCTTTCTCAAAACAAAACAAAAAGCAAACAAAATACCCCCCAAAACAGTATGCATTTCTTACCTCATCTTCTCAAAAGCCATATCTTCAATAACAATAAAAATAAATAAAATGCACTTACACATATTTCACATATTTCTGTCTTTTACAATGCATGTTAAAAACAGAATCCTTCCAGATAATACCAAATTTAACAACGGATCTATATTTAGTGCAGCCAGTTATTCAAAGAAGAATCTTTCACTTTTAATGTATTTCTCTTCCTTCTGAAGTTTTGTTCTGTTTTTCTGTTTAAAATAAAATTAAGTCATATTTTAGTGGTAGGTTGTAGAAATTGAGTTTAGATGTTTCTTTTTGAGTTTCAAAAGTTAAAATAAAGTGTCAAGTGCATTTTTTCTACAAAATATAAATAATTTAGGGAAGTATTAGGACTTTACAGCTGTTCAGGAAAATCCTAGTATTTCCCAAAATAGCCCCTTGTACAAACATTTGAGAATTTGAAATTGGATCTGCTGTGAATGCCAGGATGCTGCTGGTGGGCTGTGTTTTATAAGCCCAAATCAGAGCTAAGCAGAGCTGGAGACAGTCCTCCTGCAGGCTGTGTGCTGTGTTGGGGGAGGGTTAGGAATATATGGAGAGAGTGAGCTGAAAGTGCCACAAACCAAGCCTTCTAGCCAAGAATGAAAGTATATTTAAATTTTTATATGCCATCCTTATGGATATTGAAATAAGCTCATGAATACACATCTTAACTAGTCTCTAAAATAGCATTTTTTTTCTCTGTGTTTTTTAAGTGGACCTGGCAACCTTGGGCCATAAAGTACAGATAAACTGGCAATGCAGCATCACAGAGATGAATGGAGCGATAATCCTGTTTTGGCCTTATTTGAGTCCCACTGCCAAAGCTGTAATCATCTCACCAAGGATTTACTCAAAGTTCTTGATTCATTACATAAGTGCACATACACGCACATACTAACAGGAAAAAAAAACCCTCCAAAGAAAAATAAACAAAGCCTGTTGCTGTTGCCCTTGTGGTATAGCAAACCACAGCAACACCTATTGATTGAAATGCTAATTAATGATAATTTATTGTTATCTTTGACAGGTCCCATGCTGTCTGAGTGTGGAAACGCCTTATTGGTGTCACCAGAACATAGACAGGGTGACAGGTTTTTTTATGATGAACCCTTGAAATGGCCAGCAATGTGGCCAGGTTTTTGCAAGGGAATTACATGCCAAGGAAGTCAGGCAGGATTTTGTTCTGACCATCTCTACACAGTCTGTGTGGCCTGAACTTCTCATGTTAGGTTTCTGGATCCATAATGAATCCCCACCTCCTGCCCCCAGATACCCAAGAAACAAAATGAAGACTTCTGATTCTATGGCCTAGGATGTGTCATTATGTCACCTTTGCCGAATCTGTTGGTCAAATGATGGCCAAAGCCAACCCTTATTCAAAGGAAGGAGAATTGCATCTCCTGATGGAGGCCAGCCAGGCACAAGAGGGACAGAAGATACTGTCTCAATGACCTCTGGAAAATGTATTCACAATGCAGAACAGATTGCAGTTCAAACAACACTGGCTGGCAATCCTTACCAGTGATGTTCTCAGGGGGCCAGCCAAGCATACATACGCAGCAGGACTGCTTCATTCTGCTCACAGAAATTCAGAGAGAAATTTGTGTATGCCTAACTTAAGAACATAAAAGTACAAAAGAGTGGAAAAATCTTGCTAAAATATAGCTTTGTCTTTTCAACCACAGTCTCAGTTAAATTCATATAAAATTTAACAATCAGAGTAAAAGTTTTCTTAATTCTTCATCTTATTGTTTGTGTTTCCAATTACTAATTCACTTCAGAATAAACTCAAAAGATGGCTTTTATTCACAGCCCCCAAACTGATAGCGGCACAGACTTAAGAAAAAAATCCCTTGCAAACTATTCGATCCCTACAGACAAATGGAAAAAGCTTCCTCTAGAAGTATTTCTATATTTTATCACTGTGTTCATTGGGAAACCTCATTTTTAAAGTCACCATAATGCAAAATTTTAAACATTGAATCTAGAAACACAAGAGAAGTTGTATAAGGCCATGAGTCTGGTGATGGAAGAAAAGCTTTCAAATGAGAAGGCAAGCACTGTTTAAACAAAATAGTCCCAGAAAATGTCAAAATGTCATAGAACTAAATTACAGACATTGCCTTTACTGTGTGGCCTGGAATATACCACTTCTATAAAGGAGCAGACGTATTATCTCACTGAAAGCATCGATTTGTAAAATATTACTAATACTCCAGAATTATGCTCAGACAGCTCAGTGTGTGAAAGCATTTGTCACCACACCTGATGATCTGAGTTTGGTTATCGAGAACCCAGAAGGAAGGAGAAAGCCACCTCCTTTAAAACTGACCAACGACATCCAGAAACGTACTCACAAACTAAATAAATACATGTGAAAAATCATTAAAACAGTCGCTCTAGAATTAACTAATGCCTACAGAATTGATGTCTGCCAGTCATACATACATACACTTTTTGGAATTCAGAAACATTTAAAGTACATTTCATATAATTATATATGTGTGTGTGAGTGTGTGTATGTCTTCTCTCTCTCTCTCTCTCTCTCTCTCTCTCTCTCTCTCTCTCTCTCTCTCTCTGTGTGTGTGTGTGTGTGTGTGTGTGTGTGTGTGTGTGTGTGTGCATATGTATGTTGGAAAAACCATTCTTGCTAATATATTCAAAGAGAGACAGGAAGAGAAGTTCTACACACTAAGTCTCCTTTGCTATGATGAAACAGATGAACGTGCTTACTCAAAACCTGGTAAAACAGTCTCCTGAGCTATACCTTTCGTAGCAATGCTATTGTTATCTGACATGTTTAAATGGGAATATCAAAGTTGACATTTAAAAAATGCAGACGTGTATTTAAGGTAAAGATATAGCAATGTATTTTAATGTATAGATGCAGGATCTTAGCCTGAAAATTGAAAAAAATAAACATTAATTTACCTTAACAATCTAAAAAAAAAAGTCCAATATATCTTTTCTTATGTGTCAATTTCAGCCTCACTTCTATCAACTGAAATTCTCAGAAAAAGAAATAAAAACAACAGCATGGATATTTTTAAAACTTTATAGAGCTGACTGACCAATTAGAGCTTTGAGGTTATAGAATTGGAATGCTGCATTTCTGGCGCCAAATTACCAAGAATTATCTCTGGTCTTTTAATAGACTTCTTTTTCTCCCATTCTGATTTAACATCTTCATGACTATTAAGTAAAAGCTCTAAAATGTATTATTAGCTGAGCACTAATGTCCACCAAGCCAAGAGTAATCATGGAGCATGTAATCAAATCTGACAATCTGAGTCTGTGTTTCCAGGTCATCGTCATTTTTGGCTCAGAGTAAACTCTCTTAACTCCTTTAAGATGGAAGCTACACTTTTCTTGAAAAACTCTCAATGCTGCACAGCCCCACTTCAAAGGGACAGTCCTTGATGGAATCATTACTACCAGATTCACTTATTGGATGTTTTCTTCCTTCCTTTCTTCTTTTGCTTTTAAGCAATTGGTTCATCCCCCTCCTGTTTAAGGCAAGCATCCACTGAGTTACTCCACAGGGTCTCTGGCCTGCCATGGTTTACATTCCAGTGAAAGAAACAGGAAATGGTGGTTCAGTGCCAGAACTGAGGCTGGGGACAGCCTGCTTTGAAAGCCTGAGAAAAGCCAGCGACCACCTCTCAAGAAGGGCAGAGTTTAGATCAAGGAGTGGAGTCTTCCTGGAAGAAGCAACGAGACCTGGAAGACGGACTGACTTCGCTCTGTGAATAGATAGGAGCCAGAGCCCTGTCCCAGGCTGAGGCTAGAGTGTGCACACAGCCCCAGAAGAAAGAGGGAGCCCGGCAAATAAAGAGTCCACAAAGGTCAAGGTTAACTGTATGTTCTGAGAGGGTCTAGAGATGGAGAGTGTGGTGGGAGAAGTCCTCTGCACTGCCTAAACCTGATATGCTTCGTACTTCCAGCAAGCAAGAGAGAATCACTGAAGGGCTCAAAGAAGAAAAGGATATGATGAGCTTATTTGCATTTTAGACAACTCCTCAGAGTAAAGAGAAGAGACTGAAGAAGTGAGGAGGCTGTCTAGTCTCTAAATAAAGGAAGACCCTTCCTGGAAAGTTTCAGAGAAACATCAAAAAGACTGAGTTCTCCAAATTTAGCATTTAGGATAATTTGAAATATTTGGTTATTTATTAAAATTAGGGGGTGAAAAAGAAAGAAAAACTTTTGAACTCTCCATGTGATGAAGCTAGTTCATCTCACTCTGTGATTGTGGAAGTACATGGTGAAGAGTGTTTTATTAATATATGCTGGAAGAAAAATGTTATATGTAAGCTAGGATCTTAAAACAATCTGTGAAAACCAGGTGCTTCGCTTTACAACAACAGACACAGAGAAAGGTGCACTGAATTTCTATTTGTTAGACTAAGCACAACAAAACCACCTACTTCTAAGTAAAGTATTATCTTACTGTAATAAATTTGCCATGATAGTAGACAGTTGCAAGACAAAACTTCACTGTTCAAAAGTAGGAAATAACAAAGTCTTGATAGTTCTAAAATTTGTAGTTTTCAGTTGTACTCAAGGGGACACATAATAAAATCATAGTTAATTTAAAGATGTCAATAAAGTTTTAATATTAAATTATAAATGATCCATTTTTTTTATTCTTTTGCATCGTCTTGGAAACTGGGTGAGTTACCTCTTAGATAATTTCCAGTGTGAAAGTTCATACCGGATGCTGTGGTCAGGTGAAAGGCCATGGCTGGGAGGCCCCAGGTGAATCTACCTCTTCTGTGTTGCCAAACAGGCATTTTGCCAACCTAAATTGTTAACTTCCTACTGACAGACTTGCTCTGTCTTCAGACTTGTTCAGGGAATCTTCCTTTAGTAGTAACAATAGTTAATGTGGAGACTGGCTGTTCGAGGTCCTAAGAATACTTGACTTTTGAGTCACTTTGCCCAGCCCTCACTGTGATGACCATATCTCTGCTTCCCCAGCTCGAGGAACATCACAAAAGAGGGGGCAGAGTGAAGGTAACAGAGGCCACATGATGGGGAGGATGGTCATGAAAGCTGTTTTCCCAGCATGCCATGCACACTGGACTCATCATCTCACAGAAGTGGAACCTGTGAACATCCAGTCAGGAATGCTGAAGGGAACTATAGAGCCCTGACTGTGCCTGGAGAGTTATGAGCTATAGTTGAGGTTGCTAAGGGAAAGGCCATCACTGTCTTTAATGATGCAGCCACTAGCCATGCCCATGGCGGGCAGTTTTGGATGAACCAGTGAGTCAAAACCAATGCAAAACAGAAAGATACGATGGCAGGATGAAGACTTGTTAGTAGGAGTTGGGGGTTGGTGGAGAGGGAGGGGGCCTGAAAAGGTTGGCTGGTGTGACCGGGGTGTACTACATAATGCAGAAAATTATCAAATAATAATTAAGCTTTTACAAAGTGTTGAGGAGCTAGCAGCTCTACAGTTTGAGAGCACACAAAAACACCTCCTCTGTGAGGTGGGAGATGGTAAAAAATGAGTTCAGGTAAGATAAAGAAATGAATAAATCTACTGAAATCTGTGATCTGTTGTGTAAATCTAATCACTGAGAATGACATTAAAATGGAGAGCTATTGTAAGTTGAGACTTCACAGGTGGGGCTAAAGACGTGGCTCAACAGTTGTGGCCATTCACTCCTCTAACAGAAGACCAGAATTCAGTTCCCAGCACCTACAAAGGTAGTTCACAGAGTCCTTTAATTCCAACTCCAAGGGATCAGATGCCCCCTTCTGCACACACACACACACACACACACACACACACACACACACACAAATATATTAAAAAAAAATCTCTGGAAGGCGACAGTGGTCAACAAACATACTTTAAAAATGTACTTTATATTCAAAGACTCTAAAATCCCTCCAACACTTTGAAGTCTCAAAATTCAATCCGTTTGAAATAATCAATTTAAAGACCATCAGATTATCAGACTGACTTCAACATTAGTAGCTATTTCATTTGGAAGGGGCATTCTTTCTTCAGATAGCAGGACATTAGTAAGTCCACAGCTGGAGTCTATAAACCAGTGTTCATCTTGATTTAATGCTGCTTTAAGTTTATAAGAAAAATGTCCCTGTGTAAACAACAGACATTTTGATTAAACACCAGCGTTCTTATTTTGGCTGTTAAATCAATAACGCAGCTGGCCTTGGAGTGGTTTACATTCTCTCAAGACTGGGCTTCAGTTCAGCTGGGACTGTGCTGACATCACTTTCCAGCAGGTCTAGCCTCTCTCAGCAGTCAGGTTGGAAACACTCTTTGCAACCCAGCTCCATGACGCTGAGCCTTCACACATTCATCCGGAGGGTCTCACAAAAGCCAGAGCTCAAAATAGCACAGGCAGTCCCGAAATAGCCTCTCAGCAAATGGGAAACTTACTAGGACTTCTGTGGTCACTGTTTAGTGCTGTAAGATAAAGGCCTTGAGTGGTGATGTTTGTTTTTTTTGTCTTTTGGGTTTTTGTTGTTGTTGTTGTTATTTTTTTTATCTGAAATCAACTTTGAATTTCCTCATATCTCTTTCTTTCTGTGTTAGATTAACTGATTTGTAACTCAAATGCGATGAATTAGTTCTCCAAAGTGGGATACCTGAAGCGCCTGCTGCTTTCTCCTAATAAGGAGCCCAGAAACTGTTTACTAAATACTCATACACTGTCCAATGAGAGCTTATATTTAGAAGTATGTTACAAAAAATAAACCAGATTACATATTGAAAACAAAAGACCACACCATTAGCATGAGTAATTCTTCCTCAAACGCAATTGGACAGGTCATGATAGACCCTGTGGACTTTAAGAGAATACTAATTGAAGGCTTGCATATTCAGAATCAACAATGAGAAACTATGAAAACACATGACTGAAAATTCTGAAATATGTGTAGAATCATCTAATAATTAAATTTTATGTGAGAATGGTCACTAGGGTTCCTTGCCAGCAGCAAGACACTCTTGTCCAGCTGGCTAAATAGAAGTATTTCAGAGCTCAAATTTAATAACAGACACTGAGAGCTTTCACTCTCAGGACCTCGAACATCTCACCTGCAAAAACTCTCTGACATTAGATCCCAGGACACGCAAGATGGTATCATAGCCAGACTCCTGGCAGAAGACGAAAAACATCTTCCCAAACATCTGCAGGATTTCGCCAGCATTGAGGTCTGTTTTGTAGATGAAAAAGAAAGAACAGGCAGAAGACTCTCAATGAGAAGAATTAGCACAAGTGTATATGGAAATGATATAAAATATTCACAATTATTGTACAGTGTGAACATAGAATCTCTGACCAACGAACTACTATGAAATCTTAAAAGACTATACTAACGAGTTAATGGTGTAAATCACACTATTAGGGATATAACCATTTTTCTCAATTTATATACTAACACACTTATGTTTAATAGTTTTTATTAGAAATTTATTGTATTGTTTCTTTAAAAAAACATTTATTCAAATCAAGGACACAGCATTGGTAAAATGACTCTATGAAGCTTAGTGGCCAGACTTTGATGCCCAAGGTCCACATGGTTGAAAGAACTGATTCTCAAGTTCTCCTCTGACCCCCATACACATGATGTGGTACATAAATATCTGTATAGCATGCACACATGTGCACGAGCACGAGCAAGCACACAACCTCCTCCCCCCCCCCCACACACACAAAATAAAGATAGTAAGATCCTTTGTTGCAAAATAACTTTTCTTTATATAAATATGAATATTTAACTACTTCTTGCACACAGTATAAATCCTAATATCCTGCTTTTTCTTAGAAAGGAATCATTAATATTTCAAGAAATCTATGTAGGTACCTTTCTTATGAATTTTGACTAACATCTTACTCAAAATGAGTACAAATATTTATTCAATGAATCTTTTACTGAGAAGATAGACCTTTTATTTTTGTTAATATAAGTAATTCTAGGGAAACCACTTATTCATAAATTTTAGTAGGAAGCCGATCTCACATATCTTCAGTGAAAATTCCTTAACAGTGTGAGGAGGCTGGGCAAATGGAGTCTTTGGCAAAGTGCCTGTCTTACAAGTGTGATAACCTGCACTTGGATCTCCAGTGCTTATATAGTAGCCAGCTATAGTGGCTCCAGCACTGGTGGGTTGGAGACAGGTGGATCACGGGAGCTTGGTGGCCAACCAGCCATGCAGTCAAACTGTGAATTCCAGGTTCAGTGGGAGACCCTATCCTGGAATGGAAGATGAAGCGACTGCCCAAAATGTGAAGCATGAAGTCTAGTCCAAATAGATACATCTACAAAATTACTACCCAAGGCTCAGGGATCACTTCAGAAGAGGGACAGGAAGGACTGCAAGATCCAGAGGAATAAGAGTTTGCTGTGAGATTATCTTTCCTCAATATGTCAGAAGCTACACTGACAAAATCTCACCATCGTACCTGCCTAAACAGAGCAGGAGTAGAGCAAGAACGATACCATTAGACATGTTAATGTGGATGGATGGGGGAAGTGCCTGAGAGTTCAGCCCTGGACAAAGAAGTACAGGCAACTAAGAATGCAGAGATCAGAGGATACAGTGTGTTCCACAGAAGAGCACACTAATAGATTATTTAATAACAAATCATCAACCTTGAAAACACGGACTTACAAGTAACATTATATGGGGTGAGCAGGTTGTGCTTGTGTAATGAGGAATAAATATATTACATATATTCCTAAATACATACACAAATGATAAACAAAAATGAGGCCATGGGTTAGAACAAGAGAGGATGGAGTATATGTTGGAAGGCCTAGAGAAAGGAAATGTGATGGAGAAATGAAAAAATTATAATTTCAAAAACTTCTTAATATATAAAAATAAGAACAATTGACAAAAAAACCTGAAACTGTCTTCTGGTTTCTCATGTGCACATGCATCCAAACACACATGCTGTTCTGTATATGCATATACATACAATCACAAATACCTTTCATATAAAAATAAATTAAAGATATATTAATAGTATGAACATATTCACAGTTTTAACTGACTTTGATAATATAAGATATCATCATCCCTCAAATTTGCCTTAATTTATTATTAAATTGAAAATGTGTGTGTGTGTGTGTGTGTTTTTCTTTAGCTCTACTCTGGACCCAAACAGATATTTCAGTTTTTCACATTTGAAAATCAATATTTTAAAAGTTTACTCTATGTGTTCTTTCATAACTGCTAATAACTGCTATGTGTTTTTCTTTTTATTAACCATCTAGTGGTTTTGTTTCTAATTCCTAAATTCTGCAAAGTAGAGCTAAGATTTCATCATCTTCTGCGCAGACAGCAGTCGAAGTATATATAGCCCTCTGGAACATTAGTACTCAGAACAGCTTTACTCCATGAAACCCGTTTGAATTATATTTTTTTCAGCCATGGGTCTGATCTGTGAACTTCATTTGTCAGTGGATTGCCTCTCTCTTTTTGCCAGTGCTTCACATAGCTTATTACTATAACACATTTGAAGAATAATGTTTCCTGCACACTACATTTGAGTGCTTACTCTTCGGGTGATGCTGAAGTATTGGCAGTAGTTTTTTTGTTTGTTTGTTTGTTTGTTTTTCCCTCCATGCAAGACCTTGTACAGGGATAGGGATGGGGGCAGGAGATTTCCACTTTCGATTTTCTGTTTACCCAACAGCTTATGCTGAAAAGGTAGGATTTAGTATAGCCACAGTCTAGCATCATCCATCAACCCATCACGACTGTACAATGAAAACCTGCATAATGGTACACTGTAGTCTTGGAGCACACATTCCTTTATGGTCCTATGTGTAGCTAACACAGAGCAGGAAAGTTGTTTTCAACCTACTGAGGACTTTGCTTGCAGCAGCCACCAGGTCATATGTTTTGGAATCATCGTATATTATTCTGACAAGAAACTGGCCTTCTTCATCCAGCTGTGCCTCTTTTCTGAAAGAAAATGGAAGAGTGATGGAGAGCAATGTTGAAATAAGAGCATCTGTCAAATTCATGATGGTGTCTATTTCTGAAACAGGATTTCTGGAGGCAAAATTGCTTAAGATGACGCTGTGTACCTAACAACCCAGTGATTTCAGAGGAATTGCCACATGCTTCTGCCCAAATTAAAACAATACATGCAATACATTTTAGTACTCTCATGAATAACACACTGCAATGTAGCTATGTTTAAACTGGGAAATAGTAAATATATATTGACTCCCTATAGGTGTGAGGCACTGTACTGGGAACTGGAGATGCAGGCTTTAGCCAAACAAACTGGAATCCTCTTATTTTGGAACAAATACACTCTAGGGGGAGCGGCATGTTCGGCTAAGAAGGCAGGGAGTGGATCAAGAGAGCCAGCAGGGTGTGTGACTGTTTGGGTAGATAGCACAGCCTACTGAAACTGGCCTGAGGGAGGGTAGAGTCTCTGCATGACAAGGACGTTTCTGGTCTGAATAACAGTCATCAGTAGCTGAGTGGAAAAGGCTGTCTGCAATGGTCTGGGGTGAGAGTAAGAGTTATGTTTTAAACCCATCAAGTTAGAGAAGCTGAGTGGATTGGTCAAGTCTTCTCATATATCTTTCACAGATTAAACACAGCAGCTCAAACCATGCACAGTTTGTGCAAGGAAATGCTGCTTATCACTTCTGAACAGCCATCAGGAGTCTATAAATACATTTATTTTGATCAGATTTGGATTGTTTTTCTCAAGGAAGTGTCCAAGCAGTGGAGAAAGCCATCATTCAAACAGTGCTGGGTGGAGAAAATGCTGACTGGTTTCCAGACAGCTGTCTCCACGTGAGATTCGCATACACTGTTGGAGAGCTATCTCTGCCTCAACCCACCTCACTTGAACCCCTGTACCCAGACACTGGCACAGTGACATTTTTCACGGTGTGCCCCAGGCACTCTTCCCTCAGGAGCTGTCCTGTCACAGCTGCTGCTCTCTGTTTATTCAAGGGAAATCTCCCCAGTCGAGTCGTCTCGTATGCATGAACATTTGCAAAGACTTTCTATGTTCTTCAGAGCATATAATTTATGGTATTGCTGTAATTATGCATAGCTGGGAAGTTGTCCTCCTAATAGTCACAAGGCCCTGAATCCCATTCCCTGTACCAAGAAAACACAATTTCAGAGCTCAGAATTTATTAGTTGGGTGGAGTTAAACAAGTCACTATATAAAGTGAGCATGAAAACCTAGTTTTCCTAAAATGAGAAGCTGAATGTAAGTGACTTCCTATGACAATAATGACACAAAGCCATGTGACTTTATGACCAAAGCCATTAAAGCAGTCTATATTTATTAAGACAGAGCTTCACATACTTGCATTCTCAGTTATTGACCTGTATGTCAAGTGTGACCTTATTCTACATTTCAAGCATACATAACTATCAAGTAAAAGAAACACAGTTCTCCAAAGAGCTTATATCTTCTTAATATCATACATCGGAACAATTTGGAAAAACACTAAACAGTTGATGCACAGATGCATACTCTTTGATAATGCAGTGATTCAAGTTAGGTGCTCTTATTACTTATTATAAGAATTCATAAGGCACAGGAAAGAAAAAACTAAAAATGAAATAACAAGCTTCCCTTAGCCTGAAAAAAAAACTACTTTCAGTGCTATATCAAGTTGTTCACACTTGAATATGTAATGCTTTTTAAGGCAGCTAGTTTCAATGTCATCTTTGATGGCTTTCTTTTCCGTTCAACAAATTACTCTTGGATACCACGACTGCACAAATTTGCATTGTTCAAATACATTGAAGTCTTGGTAGTGAGGTACAGTGCTTTTATTTTCTTCAATAAGTATAAAGGGTAACATTACAAGGACTATATTTGTATGTTTCTAGAGAAACAGAATAAATTCCTAGGAATTGAATTGGCTGTTTTGAAGGCCACGACTAGGTCAATTTTGTTATTTTTCCAATTTTCTTCTTACTGTGAACCAACTCTAATGTCCACATGGAAATTTAGTGACATCTGAGCTAAAATATACTAATAAAATATGTAAATGTTAATCAAGGCTACAACAAAATATATGCTAATTCATTATAGTCACCATGTTCTGTTCTTCGAAATGAATTAAATCCAATCATATAATTTTTCATAATAAGCTTAGTTTCTATAAAACACCCACCAATCCATAGTCACCCTTAAATGAGTGAGAAGGATCCACACTCCATGTGTAGAAAACAGAGAAGCAGCCTTTTCCAGAGAGATCAGCTAACTTCCAACCAGACCCACATCCTCTCTGTTTATTGAAACAAGCTCCTTTATCTCTTAAGCATTCCTTCCTAAAATGATCCTCTGTCAGGCTCCCTGGAGGAGCTAAAAACAGAGTAAGCAGAGTACAGACCAGGAATCATCTTCTTGTGGAAATGTCATGCTGAATTCCATTGAATTATTCAGACACTTACAACTCTTATTTGCATTTATCTCTGAAGCCTTGGGGAATAGCCAGTTGCTTGTTTTCTTTTTTTTAATTCCCTGCTCCAGATGTTTTTCCACACATATTCCAGGTCTTTCAGGCTCTAGCTCTTTTTCACAGCATCTTGATATGTCAATAAAGAAAACTATGAAAGATACCAGCCTTCATTGACTGGTATTGCAATTGCAGAAAGAAGCAATATGTAAAAAGTGTTAAATTTCATACTACATTATAGCATGGCATATGCTTCAAGACAAGAACACAAGGTAGACAGAATAAGAATGGGGGAAGAAAGAGATAGCAGTGAGATTCTGCATTCCATACAGTGGCACTGGGGTCTTCAGGGTTGATGTGCCATTTGGGATGTGAAGAGATGCAGTTGCTGTCTGCCATCATTCACCCAGCCTGCTGGAACCAATACTTTCCTCTACGCAGCCCATCCATCATCTCCGTCTGTATTCAGGGGAAACACTAACTAGAGAATCACAGACCCCCCCCAAATGTGGTTGGGTAACAGATTAACCTGAGCAGGAACAGGCATGCATAATGATGAAGGGGAGGCAGGCAGTAGAGCCTGCAGCCTCTGCTGGAAATGTCTTGTCAGTGTTCAGCACCTCTCCTACATTCCTCACAGATTCCTATTGTATCAGGCTTCCTGCTGCCTAAAGCCTTAGTTGCCATGTGGTACACAGAGGTGATTAACACCTCCACCCCCAGTGCTCTTCATAATGGACCCCCCCCCCAACACCCTCAGTCAGCGCTCTTCATGACAGACCCACCATATTATTAAGTAGAAACTTTAAAGGCTCTCTTGCTTCCATTTCTGCTAAAGATTCTCTCTCCTTAGTTTGGGAGAATTTTTCCTCCTTCAGTTGCTACTGACTGAAACCAGAGAAGGTGACCAGCAAATATAAGAAAATTTAGGAAGCAAGTTATTGGATAGATTACATAAGCAACATACATAATTCAAGTTATGGAGCTTTCAAGTTCTTCATCTCTTACTTGCTCGCCCCATAACATTTATACTTTTAAAAGCTAATACTGAATACACATCTCTCTATCCACTACATATACCATTTCTAATAATTTAACATTTTTTTATATGTAGCATTTCCTTGGAGCTTGACTCACCCAAATCCAGGTTCTCTCACTATCTTTCTAGACTCAATTTTTCAAAATCATCTTAGCATCAACTTTGCTCAGTTTCTGCATCATGTGAAGCAGCATGGGCTTCTCTGGGATTCAAAATTCGAAATTTTCTCTAACATTAAGTATTTTTGACATACTTTTTATTTATTTTGCTTATCCCATTTGTTTTTTGTTTTTTGTTTTTCTAAATATTGAGTCAGAAGTCTTTCTGCATAGCCTGTGCAAAATAAAGAACTACCGCTCTCCTATATGTCACTGGGCTAGTCTGAGGGCATCCTGGGGTTTCATCCCATGTCTTTTGCAGAGCATAATGTATGCACTCTCCTGCAGTTACCACCCGGGATGGGACTGTTAGCACAACCAGCCTCTATTTCCCACAGAGCTACAGCAGTTGAAGAAGCAAACTGTGAAGGCCACATGGGAGGAAGAAAGAATGTCCAGGGGAAGAGGTGAGAGGAGAAGCAAGGCAAAGAGGAGGCAGAGGAAAAGTGCAGGGGAGAGGCAAGAGGTACAATGACCAACTCAGAAGTCTCCATTCTGTGTAGAAGAAAGCAAGTGTGCACTTTATTGATTTGCCAGTAAAACTTATGAATTGTAAATGGTAAAAGCAAGAAATCTTCTTTTATGTGACTTAGAATAGTGGTTACATTTTCAAATGGGAACAAAATGATAACAGAATCATATGTTCACTGCCACAGTAATGCATTATAGATAGGTGCCATATTTGCCCTAGAACAATTCATTTTCAGCTCACTCTTGCTGATTGATAGTAGTTGCAATGTAAGCCCATTTTTCATATCTAGTAGTTACTTCCAAAAATGGGGAGTGGGTAGTTTTATCAGAATGGTGTTCGGTGGGTTGGCTGAAATGTTTGCCTGCTAAATATATGCATGCACACTTTAAAACAAGGGAAGGGATTACTCAAATCTACTTTCCATAAATTTCTACATATTATACTATAAAAGCGAGCTGTCCAATAAAACTGTACAAGAACATACTTCATGTTTCATATTAAGAATATTTTATATGTCTTAAAGAAAAAAAAAATCAGATATATAAAGTGTCCAAAATGGTCAAGCAGCGTTTCTCACAATTCTGTTTCAAGAGCTTCTTCTTGATGTCGTGTATGAACAACAAAATGATTGACTCCACATCCTACCCTAAGCTGCTGCTACTGTTCAGTTGCCCAGCAAGTAGACTCCAGGCACATTCTGGTAAGGTAAAGGTGCTTCCCACAGAGGTCTCAAAACAAAGGTGAGCTCCAACCAATTCCACACTTGTCAGACCATCCAACATCCCCAAGTTCTACTGATCCTGGAGCCTTACTGGTGCACACAGATTTAGTCTGTATAATAAATTCTAGGAATGCCCAGAAGAGAGGGAGGGAAGTATATTAAACACTGAGCTGTATCTAGTCATTATGAAAATTAAAATGTTCCATTAGAAGCCACAGACAATAATCATAGGCCCCATTGAAACTGCATGTGGATTTTTTTTTGTAAGTAGCAGGGAAAATAGCTGCCATATTTTCATTATCTAATTACAAGGATTTTAATGAGTCTCTGAACACCCATGGTGAGATTCCAGTGTAAAGAATTTCACCAAAGGAGTGACAGACCCTTTACGTCTAGAGTCACATTCCATTTCATACCTTAATTGAAGGTGGTTTTCCATAAGTTAACCTGTCATTCATCCATGCTTCAGTAAATGACAAATGGGTCTCAATTTTAAGCAAAATAATACCATCATTTTTGGCATATTGGGAGCAGAGACTGTTGTGGTTGTTCTCACAGTGACTATCCTGACATGGGAGATGCATCACAGCAATGGCTGCCACTCTGAAAGTCACTCACATATATCTTAAATAGGGACTTTCTACAGTCTTTTCAAACAGATGAATCCATCAACCCTGCCTGTGGAGCACTTGATGTCATAGTTCCTCTCAAAGCAAGCAATCTGTTCAAAATTTAGAAGAGTTTGCTTTTCTTCAACACAATTGATGGTTGGTAAACAAAAACACCTTCCAAACATTGTAATCACAATCATTGTACATGTGCCAGAACATTCCAGGAAAGCAAATAGGAATACAGAAGACACGAGCCCACATGTAGATGGTTAGAGTCCTGGTTAAATCAGTCCATGCTAGAAAGCAGAGTTCAGGTTCTTGTTGGGAGAAAACCCATGCTGGGATAATTAGCAGTCTGTCACAGTCCTTACTCTGTGAATAGCTATGTGTTTAAGGAGGTTGTTTAATGTTCCCTCTTCTCTCAATTTGTAATGTGACAATAAGGAATGAATATGACAATTTAGGGATGTTATGAGTGGGAAGCATTGGGGCACGGTAGATCCATATATAAAAACAATAATCAACATAAATGAGATAGAGCATTCAAGGAATGGCATTATCTCAAACCTAACTGCAGCCTGACATGTATTTCTCTACAGTCCAGCTTTGACCAGCATCCTACAAATTAAGTATCTAGATACACACACACACACACACACACACACACACACACACAGAGAGAGAGAGAGAGAGAGAGAGAGAGAGAGAGAGAGAGAGAGAGAGAGAGAGAGGATAAATATGTGTTATTCACATATTCTCTATTTTATTCAATTAATACTGTAAAACAATTCATAGACATATGTATGTATCATTTTCATGGAGAAAGAGAGAAATACAGACAGGTGTGTGAAAGGGTTTTCTCTAAGAATAGTAAAAAGGCCAGATCCTAGTGAGGTGGGTCAGATATTAAATGAATCATTTCAAGCATAATTATCAACTAACTCATGTACTAGAAAGGGAAGGTACCATGCTGGACTGGACACATAAGATGGTTCCTTTAACAGCTCTCACTGTGCTATATCAAAGCTGAGAAGGAGATATTTACGGAACCAAGAGGGGATATGGGAAAAAGGAGCCCTAACTGGGACCATGTGTACCAAACTCTAAACCTCAGCATGATTGAGTAGCTGAGATCAGTCCGCAAGGAGAGATGCTCAGGATAAATGGGATAATGCATATTGACCTTAGCCTCAATTGCACTGTCATACTTAGATCTTACCATCATTGACATAGTTTATGAAGAAAAAAGGTCTTATATTTTTCTAGATACAAGTAATAATAACAGCAGTGTTCTCCTACTGTTTCTTCTTCAGTGCTTAAAGAAGCAAAACAGTGAACACAAAAGCTGCAAGACTTCAAGTCTGCACTGTCGCTAGGGAACTGAACTGGAGATTCTTCTTTATAGTACTCATTTCCTTAAGTGTGCTTTCCTGTAGACATCTGCGTAGCATCAACCCCTAACGATCCCCTTCCAACATGTTAGACAGAAACATTTGCCAGGTCCCCGATTCTAGAGAAAAAAAATGGAATACAAAGGACATCGCTCTTGCAAACAGCAGCCATGTTTAGTTAATGTTTGCTGCCATCAAATCTTGACTTAGTAGGAAAGTCTTTCTGGTTTCTCTTATAGTCCTCATTGCAATGTACAAAAACACACCAAGCTAATATGGTTCTGGTATACATTTAACACACAACAAAGAAGAATATTGGGCAATGAACACTTCCCAAGAGCAGCCAGAGGGTTGCTGCAGATCATAAAACAAACCAATCAAAACAATGCTATGGTCTGCCTTACCATACAAGAACCATGTTGTTCCCAAAGTGGTCTGGGTTCTAGAAGACCCAGTTCAGACAGCTCACCAGCAGCTGTGTGAGGTGGTTCACAATTAGGCATTCAGTTCCCTAGCATCAAGCAAATATACATTCTGAGTCTTCCTCTGGCTTTCATGTTAACTTGGAAGATTTTACTACAGAAAAATGTCTCATTCCTAACCCAGAGCTTATTTATTTAATTTATTTATATTTTATATAAATTTCTTTATATAATTTTGTTTAATTTTTTGCATGGGTTGTTTTGAGTAATAAAATAAATATTTTATATTTATATTAGATAACTCTCTTTGGAAAATACTTGTAGGAGCTTGAAGCCTGGTATCAGAGGAGTGGTCCCTTCCTACTCATAATGCTCTTGACAGACAGTCATTTAATTTCTTCAAAATGCAACTTCATAGTGGAAAAAAGAAACACAACAATGGCAAACACACTGAGCTTGAAAGTCATTTCCTTCTTCCAATGGATGTTACAGGTCTCAGCTGAAAATACATACAAAGGAAACAACTCTAGAAGGTGAAAATACCTTTATAATATGAAGTGTCATCCATATTAAAAAACGCATAGGCTTTTTCCTACTTGAACTGTGGTATAGAGATATGTAGAAATATAACTCATTCCATCATGAATGTAAAAAAGCAGAAGGGATTAGGGTCTGGGGAGTGGCTTAAAGAATCGCAATGTAGATGGTATAGTGAAATAATCATTTTCTAATAATCTGTACAATGTGGAGTATGAGCCCATGACAGACATGGCAAGAGGGTTGTTTTAGAGTAGGGCAAGAGAAGATGATAAGGACCAAGGGGAAAGAAGAAAGGCCAGGAGATAATTCAAAACCAATTAGAGCAGCCAGTGCATGAATGGGATGAGAGAAATGAGAAATGACCTGAGGCCTTACACCAGAAGATAGGAAACGCTTAGGTGGAAACAGCATGCAGACACAACTGTTCTTAGTGTTTTGTTTGGGTGTGAGGTGCTAAAGCAAGCTCTCTAGCATCCATCACACCCCTAGACCCAGGCTGCCTTTACTCAAAAGGAGCTTCACATCTTTCAGGTGTGCTGCGGAAGAAAGATGACGAAAAGCCCAGTTACCAGGGAGAATTGGAAAACAATAGTCACTGTTTCTTCCAAAGCTATTTAAGAACCACATTAAGCATTTTTCAGACAATATTGTATGTACTGCAACAACCTAACACATTAACTTTTTTACACATATAACTGAGACTTGGAAAGTTTAGGCAGGTTAGGGAGCCATGTAATTTTCTTTTCTTTCTTTCTTTCTTTCTTTCTTTCTTTCTTTCTTTCTTTCTTTCTTTCTTTCTTTCTTAAAGAATGCTTGTTTGGACCCTAATATTCATTCCTAATTAGCAAATTATACTATATATATATATGAGTTTCAAAGAGGAAGATCAGTACATGCTATCTAACAGTCAAGTCATTTCCTTATTTGAGTGACAGAGAAATTTTATAAAAAATGAGTAAGACTAAAAATATCCTCATATCACAGACTTTTCAAGACAAGAATGACATCATTTGCTTTTCTACCCTCAGTGCCTGAAGTACTAAACTATGTTCACTAAAGATAAGCTTGACAATAGACGAAAGAGAAGGAGGACTAATGAATTAAGTATGTAGCAAATTGACAAAAGCCCTACAAAACATATTGACTGACAGCAAATTGACAACAGAATCTAGTAATTAACAAAGCTATTACATCATTATAGAACTTACAGTTTTCAGGCCAGCATTTACATCTAATTGCTTATCTCTAATTTCTCAGAAAAATCAGGCACAAAGTAACCAATACTTTGTCCTGCTTACGGGTAGGCAAAGAAGTAGTTTTCTGAAAGGGGTGCATGTGTGTGTGTGTGTGTGAGTGTGTGTGTGTGTGTGTGTGTGTGTGTGTGTATGTGTGTATGTGTGTGTGAGTGTGTGTATGTGTGTGTATGTGTGTGTGTGAGAGTGTGTATATGTGTGTGTGCATGTGTGTATGTGTGTGTGAGTGTGTGTGTATGTGTGTGTGTGAGAGTGTGTGTGTATGTGTGTGTGTTTGTGTGTGTGAGTGTGTGTGAGTGTGTGTGTGTGGTGTTTTGGTATTGGCTCCTACCACTGAGCTACATCTTCAGCTGTCACTTGTTTTCAATAGACTTTTAACCATCTTAGAATTTCCAGCCTTTTGAATCCAGCTTTAGAATACATATAAATTCCAAGGTAGGCAAAGAATCTCAGAGCTCACTGACACAATACAATTACCACATCAACCAGGGCTGACACCAGGATAATAGAGAAAGGCCTATCAAGCCTTTAGATTGTATCTAATATACATAAAATCTGATTACATTTTCTAAATGGATGATAGATATTTTTTCTCATCACTTAGGAATCAGCTTCTTAAGAGGATCATCTGAAGATTCAAAATTTGCAAAGCAAGATCTGAGGCAACTTCTTGCCCTCTTATGTTATTGTGTAGATCAGAAGTGGGTGGGGATGTTGGATCCAGATGTTGCCTAGTATAAGAGCTTACAATGCTTACATGTTTATACTGTTGCATTTGAGTAGTTATGCATATACATTCACAATGCCTGGTCTCCAGACTTGGGCACAGACACTAAATCCTTTCTGTCTTTCTTTTTAAGAGAAGGTTCCTGAGCGATTTTTCTTTGTCCTGAGAAGAAGAGACACCATGCTTGTGAAGTGGTGATGCTATTGGTCATAGTCTGTGCAGACCCTGAGTTTACAAGGAGATATTTTCTGCTCTTAGTCATCTAGAATTTTCTGTCTGGAACCTGACACTTAGAGTTTTATTTGTCATTTAATGTTTTGCTTCCTTTCTCATAAAGAATGAATGCCCACTTCTTATTAAACTTCAAAAATATTACAAAACATCCTATAGTTATTTATAGTTTTTCACAAATTATAAAGGAAGACAAAAAAGGTTGTCTTCCTTCTTAGAATTTAGTTTGATAAAATGGTAACTTCCACATCCTGACCTCTTTTTTTATCGGATGCAGCAGTGCCCTGTGGATAATACAAGTGTGGATAACACAGATGGGGAAAAAGGATAAAAAGTTCTCTCATATATTGTTTTCCATAAGAAGTTAAAACGGAAAGCATCTTGGGCCAATAGCTGCAGAAATGCTCTGGGCTGGGCTGGAAGGGGAGGAGACACCTTCATGACAGCACCCTTAGCAGTTACATCTCCCTCATCCTTAGTGGACATTTGCTGATTAGGCAAACGCTCTTCCAGGAGGCATTCAACAACCTGTTGGGAAACTAGGCAGGGTAGCAAGGAACAGTTTTAATCCTCTAGATCCAGAGACCCAAGCCAGACTCCCCAGCAATATACAAAACTGCACCCATGCCAACAATAAAAGATGCCTTCCTAAAAAGAGAAAACAAGCAACCAGGTAGCCAACACTGGTTCTATTTCTCTATTACAAGGGCACTGTCCTTACAAGTAATTGCAGAGAAAACCACCCATGTGACCTTGCTCGTAATTATTAGCACTCGATCAACCTAAGAATCGTGCTCAGTGGTACTTCTTCTCATGGTGAGAGCACGTGATTGTGGTCCAGACACATGAGAGGCAAGGACAGGAAGACAGGAAGAACAAGGCTAAACTCATCTGCATGGTAATTTCCACACATCCAAAGCTACATAACAGGAACTGGTCTCATCTCCTCTCTGTCTCTACCTCTACCTCTCCCTCCCTCCCTCTGTGTGTGTATGTGTATGTGTATGTATGTATGTATGTATGTATGTGTGTGTGTGTATGTATGTATATATGTATGTATGTACGTACAAATTACTTGAAGTAATGTGTATTATTTTCAGCCACCATTTGAAAGTTATCATCAGTAAAATGTATTTATTTTTAGATTATAATCACCATGAACAAATCCCTTGACAATTTAATTTTAAAGATAAACATGTTGGTATTCTTTAAATCCTAAACATATCTGTTGTTATAGTTCATCCATCATGAACTTTGGGGATTTCCGTTTTAAAGATGAGAGGTTAATGTCTGGGGGATGTGGATGCTGCCTTTGTGCAGTCACAGAGTGGCTTACAGACATCCCCATGCTTGGTTGCCCTGGAAGGGCTTGTTCTCGGTGTCTGCCTTTCCTATACTGTCTCCAGAGAAAATGACAATTATGAAGGAAAAGAATAAAGTTGAAAGAAAATTGCAAACACAAAGCAGCCTTCCTTCTTAGAATTTACTTTGAAAAAATGATAACTTCCACATCCTGACCTCTTTTTTATCGGATGCAGCAGTGCCCTGTGGATAATACAAGTGTGGATAACACAGATGGCTTATGGAATGTGAATTAAAGCTCAAACACAAGAGAGCTGGAGGGAGATGCTGGGTTTTAACGCTTAAATTATAGACCTGGTCATTTCTATGGAAACAGATACACACAGAAAATCACCATCCTCTTACTACATAATGAGGCATGTTGAAATTGATTGCTTATAAAAAGGTGCTGAGAAAAATAGCAAGGACGAATGTGCATCGGTGGGTGCAGGAACTCAACAAATAATAGAAACCTGTTCCCCTCTGTCCTTCTCTAATCCCCACCAACGCTACCCAGACAGAACGTGGTAATTCCAGTGTGTGACTGTACTATAGTTGGTAGTGGCACTCAGATATACAGGAGTTAAATCCAAGTTTCAACAAGAGAGAGGGGGAAAGATAAGTCTGTTAGATTGCAATGCTCCGCTAGGCTTGATGATGCATTTCTCTAAAACCTGCACTAGGAGAGGGCAGAAGATTGGCAGTTCCAGGACAGCCTACGCTGTGTGTAGGGAGATCCCGTCTCAAAAACATAAAGGCCAGACATAAAGTTCAGTGGCATTGTGTTTGCCTGTCAAGGACAAGGTTCTGGCTTCAATCCCCAATAAACCTCCTCCTTAGACCTACAGAAAGCTTAAGAGATGCCTTGGGCCTTAAAATCTCAGATAAGTCTATTTTCTCGTCTTATCTGAGTACCAGACTCAAAGCTCTACAGAAACTAGGATGCCCTGCTAGGGTTGCCAGAAGAAAACACAGCAAAGCAAGGGTGATTTGGGCAAGTTAAAGGGAAAATGTCCCTTTATTACATATCGGTTTCTCATGACTTACTGGAGAAATAATCTTTGAGTGTACTATACCATAACCAAATGATTTAACCATATTACGTGTTCCTGGTGTGCAAATCGCAAAAGAAAGCGAATCTTCTGTTCATTTCCTGCCTCTGATCCTAAGACCTTGCAGAGGCCCAGGAAGCCCCCAGGTCCCCTTGCATGGGAGCTAGCCAACCCTCTGAACCTGGCCTGGGAGTCACAGTGCTCTGCCTGTCTGGGTGTTCCCACGCTCAGTCCGGGTGAAGAGGCCGCAGCGACCCCAAGGGGCTTGATCACGCGGCCACGCCCCGGCCTACCCTCCTCTCCTGGTCCCGGCTTCGGAGCGTGGGAGAGGAGACCGGAGGATGCGCACCACGACCCTGCTGGGAGCAGCCAGGGAAGCGGGCGGGCGCGGGCTCGGTGCCAACGCGCGGCCCTGGGAGCGGGGCTGTTCACTTACTTGATGTCTTCCCACACCTCGGGACCATAATTGCGGATCACCAGCAGCTCCAGGGCATGGTTCACGAAACCGTACTGAAGGGCAGAGAGAGAGACCGTGGTCAAGGACCCGCGCCTTGCAACCCGGTCTTCCACCCGGTGCCTCTGACCTGTCATTCGCCTTCAGGATAAGCTTTCGGGTACCCTATTCTAAAAGGGGGGACTCTGCGGGATCTTTGAATTCTCGTCGTCCCTTTCCCCTCCCCCATCTTCTTACCCCTGCTCACCTGTCACCGTGGTGCAACAGGGGTAGCTCAGGAACCTGAGCCCTGAGCTTCCCACACCACCCTGCCCGTGGAACCCAGAATCCCCAGAAGTTGGAGGCTGGGGTTGAGTGGTGGGGACCCAACCAGACCCAGAGACTCGGAGCACTCCAGCAGATCATATGTCCCCACCTCCCACCAAAAGCGCTGTTCCTCGCGGCCCTCCGCTCTGTGTGCCCTGGGGCTTGTTTCTGCATCTCAGCCAGCTCTCTAGCCAGTCAAGGTCCACCCGCTCAGGTGTGATGTTCCGCTGACCATCCTGACAGCACTCACCATGGTGTCCGCGCCCGGAGCCTAGGAAGCAGCTTCCAGGCAAGAGTACCGCGGAAGGGACCCAGACAGCGACTACAGCGGCGACAGTGCTCCCAGACCAGCACAGAGCTGAAGCTAGGGCATCAGTCTCGGCCAACTCTGATTGCCACCTCTTCTCAGCCAATGACGAGTGGAGCCGCAGGAGGCTGGGCGCTGTTTCTTCCCATATCTTAGCCAATCAGTGACAGAGGAGGGAATTCAGATGGGCTCAGAGCTACTGTGCTCAAACATTTTCCCGCCCCAGTCTGGTGACAAGTCATTTCTTTTGAGGCCTTAAGGCAGATAGAACAGAACCAGCTGTGCTCCTTCCAGCATGGATGGGGTATTGTCATTGTCATCCTCGTACATCTGTTCTAATGTCCTAGAGCTTGGGCGTGTGTGTGTGTGTGTGTGTGTGTGTGTGTGTGTGTGTGTGTGCGCGCGCGCGCGCCCAGTGTTGATTAACATCGTCATGTTTTTTGTAGTTATGCACATAAACATTTCCTCTGTTGCTTTACCTAGCAACAGCTGGCAAACATAGCTAATCCTACAAAATTAACATTTTTACTTTTAGTCAATTAAGTTAATAATCAAGTGCACAAACTAAGATGTTTTGTAATATACAAGAGGTTTAGCAACTGCATTAGACTTTTTGCCATTGAGACAAAATACCTGACATTAACCAGCAGAATTCATGTTTTTGCCTGTGGTTTTTAGAGATCCATCGTTTTTTGTTTTTGTTTTCGCTTTTTTTTTTGTCTCCGTTGCTTTGGGGCGTGTGGAACAGCCCAACTCCATGGTGGCTGAGAGAATGGCCGAGGCTGTTTAGTTCATTACAGAGACACACAGGTGGGCCCAGTAGAGGCTTACAGTTCCCAAGGACACCCACAGTGGTCTACTTACAAACTCCAAAAAGGCTTCCAGAAGTTTCCAAACTGGTATTTCCCAGCTGGGGAATATGCTCTCAAGTACCTTCTCGGAGGATAGATACTTCATGTATCTTCTTGGAGGATAGATACTTCATGTGCAAACATAATTGTGAGCAAAACGTTAAGCCATCTTGTCTGTGAACTTTACAGGACAGGCCATATTACAACCCAGGAGTTAGAATTCCAGAAGTTTTAGATTTGTCTTGTATTTCTGTTTTGTCTGTTTGTCTGTCTGTCCATCAGTCCACCCACCCACCCACCCATCCATCCATCCATCCATCCATCCATCCAAGGGCCCATTACAAATGTGTGAACATTTCATCCCTCTCCAGTATGTCTTTCTCCCTCCCTCCCTCCTTCCCTCCTTCCCTTTCTCCTTCCCTCTTTCTTTCTTTCTTTCTTTCTTTCTTTCTTTCTTTCTTTCTTTCTTTCTTTCTCTCTTCCTTCCTTCCTCCCCCTCTCTCTCTTTCTCTCTTCCTTCCTCTCTCTCTCTCTCTCTCTCTCTCTCTCTCTCTCTCTCTCTCTCTCCTCTTTCTTACTTTCAAGCTGTCCCTTCTGTAAGTATGCACTCATCCATAGTCCCAAAACTCATTGGTTCTCCAAGGTGGACAGTGATGTAATCATTACTCATCTGTCCTGGCTTCTCACTCTAAAGACAGTAGAAATATTCACTGTGTCTCCTCAAGAAAAGTTTTCTACACAACACCTACTGAACCTTTTGATTCCACAATTGTTGGAATCAAAAGGTTCCAACACATATCCATACACATACATATGCTACCTTTGTCTCTTCTCCTATGACAAGCAGAGTAGAGTACCTGCACTGTCTCTGTGGGCGTTGTACAGTGGTATGTGCCCTACACTATGCTTAGACAGAAAAGAGGGAGAGAAAAGCATTTCTTTAGGCATGAAAACCACTAAAAATTCACTTGGAAAAGATGTGAGGGGAGCATTCAGACTCTCCTTCCTTCTTTACACCCTCCTTCCTTTCCTCCCTCCTTCTTTACACCCTCCTTCCTTTCCTCCAGCTCCTGTGTCTATCTCTCTAATTTGAATGTCCGTTCTCATTTTTAATTCAATTGTCTTTTGCACGTATTGTCTCTGTCAGCACATACTTGTACTTGTAAATGGCTTAAGTTGTTTGTTTTCTGACCCCTCCCTCTCCCTCCCCCTCCCCCCCCCACTCTCTCTCTGAATTTACAGGCACATTTTGTTCACTAGCCCTTTACTAATTTTTATTCCATTCACAAGATACCACAAAGCACATGATTCTGAGAACCAAGAGAGTTCTCAACAGCCATACAGAGCCCCAAAAGGGTGACCACACTTGTGTGACCACCAACCTCAGTGACACTACTGTTGACTGAGGAGCACAGAAGCGAGACTATGAAAGTAAGTAACTTATGTCTTACTCACAGAAACATTATGCTGCATCCTTCTCTGTAAGTTCCAAGCTGAGGAGAATCAGTTAAAGGGGGGTGGGGGAGGTAGGAACTTAGGAATAGACTTGGATGACCTCAAAGCCAACACTGTTTGCTGATCAGTCTGTTGGATGAAAATAAACAGGAAGTAAAGAGTGGCTTTTAGGAATGTCAGCTGGAGGGGCTCATATTTTCAGCTAATAGAAACAATTTTTGGGAGGTTTAAAAATTGATAATAATGAGATTTATAAAAATAATTTTATGGTGGGGGGTTCTGCCCCACTCTAGCCAGAATAAAAGACACAATATCTTAGTTATTGTCTTACTGCTGTGAAGAGACACCATGACCAAGACAACTCTTAAATGACATTTAATTGGAGTAGACCTATAGGTTCAGAGGTCCAGTCCATTATCATAAAGGTGGGAGCATGGCAGTGTCCAGGCATAGATGGCGAACTACGAGCTGAGAATTCTATCTCTTCATCTGAGGGCAGCTTGGAGAAGATTGGCTTCCAGGCAGCTAGATTGAGGGTTTTAAAGCCCAAGCCCACAGTGGCACATCAACTACAACAAGCCTGCACCTCCAAATAGGGCCACTCTATCGGCTAGGCATACTCAAGCCTCCACACACAGAAATCCAGTGTTTTTATTAACGAGCTGTAAGCCTAAACTGGGCAGAGTGTGAGCTACTCTATCCTATATCCCAGCTATATGCCCTATGTTACTTGCCAAGTGAGTCTTGCTCTGTTGGCTCTGCTCCATGTATATCCTCGGGGAAATTTTCTATTGGTCACATGCTCATGGTCTATCCTGCCTCACTGCCACTTCCTCCTTCCCTTCCCTTTTCCCTTCTCCTCATGGCTCCAAGCTGAGATTCTGTCCCCCACTCAATCTCAAGTCCCACCTTCCTCTTCCTCATGCCCAGTCACAGGCTCTAGCCTATTTCTTACCCAATCAGAGATTACTGGGGAGCATTCTTTGTAGCTCATTGGTCCTTACAATGCCCATGTCCAGACTGCAACCTGATCTTGAGGTACAGAACTCAGCATCTGAATTCAAAGTGCACAAGAGCAATCCTAACGGGGACTATTGTGTGCAAGGCTTTTCAAATCAATATGAGAGTAACAAGCCTTCTGGAGAGCATAGGGGCCGGGCGTGGTGGCACATGCCTTTAATCCCAGCACTCGGGAGGCAGTACCCTCAGACCTGTGCATGTGCTTTACGAATGATAACACTTTTCTCTTTTTTTCCTGTAATGCAGTCAGGGTTTGAAGAGCAGCATGTTGTCATTTGAACCAGGACTTAGAGGATGACTTGCTTCAATTCACATGCTTCTTTAACTGGCAAAGTCCAAAACCAAATTATTATTATTATTTCTTTGAGCTCCTGGTACCAGCATTACATAGGTATGCAATATTCATATCTCTTCTTACAAATCATGCTAAAATTCACCCAAAACTTAATGCAAGGATTTCAGGATGCTTTGAACAAAGAGGAATTCTGATTCAAAATGATAGCTTCCCATGTGGTTTTATATAAAAGGAAAATAAAAATCAAATTACTTAGATTCTTAAGAAAGAACACATGTATAGTACTATTAACTGGGTCCAAAATGGGAACAAAATGCCTGGATGGGTCATGGACCCTAGTATTATTATTCTGCTAAATAAAAACAGCATTAAGACATTTTCGAATGACTTCTTGCAATATCTCTCAACCATCATCAGAAAAACTTTTCGTGTAGTAGATGGTGAATAACATGGAGGGAGAACCATGATGGATCAGCAAACAAAGAATAAGAGTCTGGGGAATGCTCAGCCCTAAATGGGCTACATCATCATCACATACCCTTTCCCCACAGCTCAAGAGACCTTGAAGAAACTTTGCTTGGGTTTAGCACAGGCTCCTGTTTAACTAGCTTTCTTATACAGCCCAGTACTACTCACCGAGGGAATTGCACTCTTCAGAGTGGGCATGGATCTCCTAAATCAATTAAAATCAAGACAACCTCTCTTGAACATGTCCATTGGTCATTCTGATTTGAACAATACCTCAATTGAGACTCTATTCTGTGGTAAGTAGGCTCTATCTATCAGTCACTGAAGCTAACCAGAACAATCAGTTGGTCATTTTTCTTAACAATTCATGGATGATCAAAAGAAAAATTGTTCTGGAAAATTTTCCTAAGTATCAAGCATTTATTTATTGATTGTATGTCATTAGTTAGTAATTGATTAAGCAAAAGGCCACAAACTAAAGAACACCATTTTGTGTCAAAACTTGAAAGGAGATCCTGAATCTTCTAAGTTCATTTGTGTAGTTCCTTGTAAATTCCACTTTTTTCAAAAAATCTTTATTACATAATTTAGAACTACTTTGCTGCCTGTCAGTTGGCTGTCCATATTTGATGATGCCCTCACCCTCTACCATCATCTGGTGATGCCGAATCACCTGGCCAGTCTTTAAGAATTCTGATGTCAGCAATTTCATTGAAATGAGACACAATTGTATTGAATACAAACAATAGCATTCTTCCAAAAAATGCCCTTTGAACAAGAAGTCATTTAGAACTCATCCTAAAAGATTGTTAGCTGTGAATTTTGGTATCGCTATATTATAGTTCCTCTATGTGCCAAAGGATATCTAACTGCAAAATGGGAAGAGAAAACCCTAAGGCAGTTTACCCACATGCAAAGGACTGTGAACGATGCTGCTCTTGGGAGCATCAGCACACAGTTGAAAAGTGTGAGACAACATGATACTCAGTTAAAAGCAAATTTTGCTCCTAAAATTCTTAGCAGGTGACAAAGTGACAGTATCCATCACCTCCTCTTGTATACATCAGGTAAAAGTTATTTTCCTTTTCTCACCTCATACCAGGGGAGTAAGACTGGCATGTGAATAAAGTCATCTAGTGACACATTGGAGAGCACTGACTCAAACCCAGGCTTCTTTCCTTACAGTAAGCTGTCCTTTGTATGTTAGGATCAACAGCCAATGTTTGTTACTGTACCCACATGGCTATAAAGAGTTGAGAAGGGAATTAACTGCAATTGTCTATGTAAGTTTGAAAGATTCATGGTCAACTCTCTATGCTTCACTTAATGTCTCTAAAAAATTAAGGCTCTGTAAATGGGATTCTTATATCCATTTTTTCATGGTGTTCTTGAGATGAAGTAGTATATATGAAAGGACTGTGTATATGGTATGATAATGTACATCTGATGTTCTATTTTATCATATCACTGACTGAATTCATTGGCTATTAAACATTCTCCATGAGAGAGAAATTCATGAAGGAGACAAGAGAATGATATTCACAGAAGTCCTGCTCTTTGGCAACTGTGAATCTTATGAAACACTAATTTCTTCTTCTAACATAAGGAAATCAAGGGTATTCAATGTAACAATATTTTAAAGGACATATAGTGCTTTACATGTAGCAAACTCTTATCAATTGGGAGCTTCATAATCCATTTAAGTATTGTGTTTGTTAAAAATACAAATAATTCTTATTCACACATGTTCCATTTGAGTTAAAAACAATGCACTTAAACCTCATACCAGCATTACAGCGTACATAAGCCGGATTCATCATCCCTTCCCTTATTCTCGATGGAGCTCAAGAAGCAGTAGCCAATGTCAACAGAACAGTGGGCCCAGATGTGTGTGATTCCATTAATCCATGTGAAACAAAGTTAGTCCACTCTGGGGTCTGTCTTAATTCATTATCTTCTAAATTAAATGAATTCAGCTTGTGGAGCAGCTCTTATTTATTTTGTCTTTGGAATTGATTTCTTTCAGTTTTATTCTTGCCAAGAGACTATTTAAAATGCCCATGAATAATTGATCTTTAAGAGCAGACTCACTCTTTAGGTGTCCCGTGGAAGTCAGTGGTTTCTTCCATCTGAATGAACATTAAAACTGACTTCCAGGAAGAAAAGAGTTACTCACATGTAAAAACAGCAGAGTTGACAGAACTGAGTCACCAGTACTGAGCTAGCACTTATAGGAGAGAGAATAAGATCCTATCTTGTCAAAAGTCTATACACTCATCTCCACAGCCTATGAAGTTATCAAATGACACAGTAATAGGCAGGTAGAAAATGTGATTATTTCAAGAACACTGATATGGGGACATTTCTCTGAAGTATTGAAACTGAATCAAAATTTCAAAAGGGAATTTAAAGTAAAAGGTAGGAACAATAGTTTGAAGAGGCTGTGAACCAACAGGCACAGGTGATGTCTAGATGCTGCAAGGAGTTGATTACCTCTAGAAATTCCCCCTAAAAGTAGCCTAGATGACACCTTGATTTTAGGAAGTCTGGTCTGTAGAATTACAAAATGAAAATTTCTATGGTCACAACCCACCAAAGTTGTGGAATTTGTTATAGTGGCAAACTCTAGCTAGCGATTTGTTTCTGAAACAAATTCTGAAATAATTCAGAGAGTATGCATGGCCTGAATGTGTATACCCCTCTAAAATTTATTTATTAAACCCAGGAGAGCCAATATGATGTTATTCAGGGTCCATGACAGGTAAGTGGATGAAGAGAAAAGCATGGAAGCAGGGCTTGTGAAATGTGACAAGAGTTTACAGAAGATGAGAGGGGCTAAGCTTTTCTCCACTGTGTGAGAGAGATATGCGAACAAGCAGGTGTATTTATTTCTTTTCTGTTGCTGTGATGAAATTCAATTGAGACAATTTATAGAAGCAAGAATTTATGTGAGCTTATTTTTGCAGAGAGAGAGAGTCCATAATGGTGGGAGAAGCATAGCAGACAGCAACTGGAACAAAAAGCTGAGAGTTCATATCTTCAATTATAAACTTGAAGAATGAACTGAAAGTGGGACAAGGCCCCACCTCTCTAAGTCTTCTCTCAGGAATGTACTTCCTCCAGCAAGAGTTCACTACTCTGTAACCTTTCCAAACAGATCTACCAATCACGGAATCAGATGTTCAAAAAATATATAATGGTTATTTCCTAAACCAGCAGCACATTGGATCAGGACACAGGGCCCTCACCAGGAATTAAATTTGCTGTCACTGTGGTCTTGGATTACCAGCCTCAGGACTGGTGAGCAATAATGTGTTGGTAAATTATGCCTTCAGGATGTCTAACAGCAGTCCAAGCTTACTAAGGCCCTAAGATCAGTGTCCAGATTATATTTCCAGTTAAATATTACAGATTGCCAATATCAGCAGAACTTCTTCATACATAACTCTTATGACTATATCAAATTCCTATTCTCTTATTGGCCTTGTGTTTTGTTGAAGAAACAACCTCATTATTATTAGAACTCACTTCTCTACCAGAGAAACAATTTTTCTTATTTTTTCAAAAGTTTGTCTCTCCAGAATGCTCAGAGAATTTTTTTTTGTCTTTTTCATCATAGTTCTACATAGTAATAGACAGAAACAAACTATGGCTGAGTTAAACAAAAAGAACACAGAACAGAGTAAAACAACATGATTATATAGCTTACAAAACTTTAAAATAGACTAAAAAGTTGGTGAGAGAAGCATAAACTGTACAAAGATTATACTTACCTTAATAAAAGTATTATAAAAATAAAGAAATCATCAGGTCAATGTGATGTATGGATTACAACCGTCTAAAGGAATTATATAGAGGGATTTTTTTAATCCAGCAACATATCTGCTCAAAAGGAATTCCATCTAAAGACCTACTGTGTCTGTATGATCTGTCTGGAATGCAGACATGCCACAGACCTTTAATTTCTCTCACTGAAATACAGACACACCCTTAGTATACACCTTTAAGGTGAAGTTGACAGCCAAATTTGAAAGTGACAGCTAGGTGAGGGGCAGACAAAGTGACAAACCAGAGAAAGACTTGACAAAATGAGTCAAAGATAGGATATGCCCAGCTCTCAAGGTGACAGACAGGAAAGAGAGAGTACTTAAGGAGTAGTGAGGGGCATCTGGGTTCTTTCCAGCTTCTGGCTATTATAAATAAGGCTGCTAGGAACATGTGTCCTTCTTACCTGTTGGAGCATCTTCTGGATATATGCCCAGGAGAGGTATTGCGGGATCCTCCAGTAGTACTATGTCCAAGTTTCTGAGGAACCGCCAGACTGATTTCCAGAGTGGTTGTACAACCTTGCAATCCCACCAACAACGGAGGAGGTTTCCTCTTTCTCCACATCCTCACCAGCATCTGCTATCACCTGAATTTTGATCTTAGACATTCTGACTGGTGTGAGGTGGAATCTCAGGGTTGTTTTGATTTGCATTTCCCTGATGATTAAGGATGCTGAACATTTTTTTTCAGGTGCTTCTCAGCCATTTGGTATTCCTCAGGTGAGAATTCTTTGTTTAGCTCTGAGCCCCATTTTTAATGGGGTTATTTGTTTTTCTGGAGTCCACCTTCTTGAGTTCTTTATATATATATTGGATATTAGTCCCCTATCTGATTTAGGATAGGTAAAGATCCTTTCCCAATCTGTTGGTGGCCCTTTTGTCTTATTGATGGTGTCTTTTGCCTTACAGACACTTTGCAATTTTATGAGGTCCCATTTGTCGAATCTCGATTTTACAGCACAAGCCATTGCTGTTCTATTCAGGAATTTTCCCCCTGTGCCCATATCTTGGAGGCTTTTTCACACTTTCTCCTCTATAATTTTGAATATAAATGAATATAATAAATGAATATAATTCAGTGCCTCTGGTTTTATGTGGAGTTCCTTGATCAACTTAGATTTCACACTTTGGAGTACTACTCAGCTATTAAAAAGAGTGAATTTATGAAATTCCTAGGCAAATTGATGGACCTAGAGGGCATCATCCTGAGTGAGGTCACACAATCACAAAAGAACTCACATAATATGTACTCACTGATAAGTGGATATTAGCCCAGAAACTTAGAATACCCAAGATACAAGATACAATTTGCAAAACACATGAAACTCAAGAAGAACAAAGACCGAAGTGTGGACACTTTGTCCCTTCTTAGAATTGGGAACAAAACACCCATGGAAGGAGTTACAGAGACAAAGTTTGGAGCTGAGACAAAAGGATGGACCATCTAGAGACTGCAATACCCGGGTATCCATCCCATAATCAGCCTCCAAATGCTGACACCATTGCATACACTAGCAAGATTTTCCTGAAAGGACCCTGATATAGCTGTCTCTTGTGAGGCTATGCCAGGGCCTAGCAAACACAGAAGTGGATACTCACAGTCAGCTATTGGATGGATCACAGGGCCGCCAATGGAGAAGCTAGAGAAAGTGCCCAAGGAGCTAAAGGGGTCTGCAATCCTATAGGTGGAACAACAATATGAACTAACCAGTACCCCTAGAGCTCATGTCTCTAGCTGCATATGTATCAGAAGATGGCCTATTCGGCCATCATTGGGAAGAGAGGCCCCTTGGTCATGCAAACTTTATATGCCTCAGTACAGGGGAATGCCAGGGCCAAGAAGTAGGAGTGGGTGGGTAAGGGAGTGGGGGTGAAGGGTATGGGGGACTTTTGGGATAGCATTGGAAATGTAAATGAAGAAAATACCTAATAAATAAATAATAAAAAACGAGTAGTGAGGGAGACTACAGTGGAGTTCAGTTCAGTTTCGTTTAGTTCAGTTAAGAATGGTTGAGTTTAGAGCAGTTCAATTCATGAAGATCAGAGGCAATCTTTCCAAGTTGAGCAATTCAGTCAGAAACCAAAAGAAGCCAGTTTGAATCAGTTGGAGAGGAGTTTGAACCAAAACACTTGAATTGAACCAGCCTACCAGAGTTCTGAAAGCTAGAAAGGGTGTGTTTATTCAGTAGTAAGTATCTGAGGCTAAAGCATTCTAGGCCTAGGTTTGCAGACAGACGCTGGGAGCTCAAGCTTTCAAGGTCCAGGATTGCTGAAGATGAGATCGTGTGGAGACTAAAGGTGTCCAGGTGTAGACCTTGAGATAGTCAGATAGAAACACTCTAGGCTCAGTCAAAACTGTGTGTTCATAAAGCTTTAGCACAGGTCTCATCTCATCACTTCATCTGAGAAAATAAAAGCAATATTTACATTACAGACTTGGGAGTGATGCTCTATGTGAAGATAGTAATATTTAGTAGTTACTTTTGGTATTAGGCTTTAACAAACCCCAACTATAAAGTGAAAGGCTAAAAGAAAGTGGGACCCGAGTGTAAGGCATCTTTTCTGAGACAGGGAAATCATCCTGAGGAGTGTTTCCAAGATAAAGCGTGAATGAAAAGGAGAACGGTCACTTGTTCTGTGTGACAGTAAAGGCGTATTGATTATGTAAATATGTATAAATGCAGAAAAGCCCTATGAGCAACCAATTGTCTTTTCTAGAGCCCATATCTCTTGTTCCTCTTCAACTTATAGCTCAGCAATTAGCTAAATATGGATTCCTCAACTTTACCCCAGATTCAGCCCTGTGACATTTGGGACGTATTTATCTAGCCTCAGCATATTGACCTTTGATTATCTTTATCACAGCCTACAGAGTCTAGAAGAGAGTAAGCAATACAGAAAGCATCTAAGGAGACTTGATGACCCAAGCCCCACTTGATCCACTCACAATCTAAGAAACGTGATATACTGAAATGGTTTCTAGGTAGCACACATATTTATAGAAATCCCAGCAGCCAACCATGCTTGCCATCTAGTAGGCCACTCATCCTTGGTAAGAGACACTGAAATGAACTCCTTGAATTGAAAATTGATTTTAAAAACTTCTTTACAATTTGATTTAAAAAGCAGACATCTGGGAGCCACTGAGATTTTCATTACTAGATAGGTGGTGGTTTTGAGGAATAGGTTGTGTTAAAAAACCATACCTCTTCTTGCAATGAACTTCAAGCGAACGGATCAAATTACATTTAGGTAACTATTTAGTTTCCTGTCTTCCTCTCATCTGATGTCAATAATGAAAAGTTAATGATATTCAATTTACAGAAAACTCCCTATGAAATATGCCTAGTTCCCTAGCTGTGTTGTATTAGCTACAGGAAGATTCTTTAGACTATTTCCAAATCTTGCACACGAGAGTCCCTTAAGTGCTTGGCCACACTCCCATTCCTTATGCCAAATTCCTCCTGAAAAGTTTTTCTCAGCTGCAGCTAGGTAGATGAGACAGCCGGACTACAAGAGCTGACTGTCTAGAAACAGATTCATTTTTTATTAAGCCTATGGGGAGAGGAGGGAGGAAATTCTGCAATCCCTTTTTAAGGCATGCTGAGGCCAAGGACACATAACAGCATGGTCGTACCTGTCAGAACAAGGCATGTCCATGGTATTGCAAAGAGATGACAAGGGTTATTTCCGAGTGTGCCTGTTCAGAGATGTCCTTCCTCCCTCATCTGTAAACAATGTAGGGGTATAGTAGGGAGGATGCATTTTTCTCTCAACTTGGGTGTGTTTCTTCTTTCTCTGGAGCCAGTGGCTCCCAGACCATGTGAAGTAAGCACTCCAACTGACAGACACAAACCAGAGAGCATATCAATTATTTGGCTGGTTCAACAAGAAAGAAATTCAGTCAGTCTCTGTGGAGGCTTGAAGGTGTCGCCCCATAAGGATGCTCTCTCCACTGTCACCTGCTCTCAGTATTATATATCCCATCCTGACCGCAGATGGACCTACTCTGAGCAATCCCATAAATCTCATGATAATGTGGGACACTGAAATAACAGGCAGTACAAGGTGTAAAACAATGCCAGGCATGAGTAAACCTTCGATAAATATTTACGACACAGACTGTGCCGATCACCCTAATTGGTCCCATTTCTCCCTATTGTTTCACACAGCAACGGTGGACATTTCACTTAGTCTGAGCTTATAGAATGCAATCAGAAAGGAAGTAGGATACCTTTAGGATTTAAGAGATGCAATGGTCAGAGATTTTCCTCTTGCTGACCACGATAGTCTGTAGTTAGCAATACATCCTGCTTCTCTGGTAAAGATACTTCTCACCAAGTGGAATGGTCAGTAGAGATACAATAGGAATACGTGTTGTGTAGTTTGCTTTACCTCAAAAAGATTTATGTTTTAGAGACTTGGGCCTCAGTGTAAATGATATGAAAGGTGATGGCACTCGTAAGGGGTAGGGAGCAGTGGGCAAGCCTTAGGGCTTGGAAGATAAAAGATGTTCTTATTGGACCTGTATCTGAATCTGATTAAGAAATGTAAGGGCTTGGAGAATTTGCCTCAGAGGATAAGAGCACTTCAAGGTGACCTGGATTCAGGTTTTAATCGATGCCAAGTGGTGACTGCTCACAACTATTTGTATCTCCAGTCCCAAGGGATCTGACACCCTCCTCTGCCCTCCCTAGGCATCAGACACTTATATAGTACACAGACATACATGCAAGCAAAACACCCATACCTGCAATGTAAATAAATACTTTATAAGGAACAATGCTGTCTTCCTAACTTTGCAGTGACCTCTTTCTCCTACAAACACTCCATCCTCACCACGAAGTCACAGCACTGTCCATGTTGTGTGATTTATTGTGTTTTCAAAATACACTTAACTTTTAAACTGACCTAACTATCCTCTTTTCTTCTAGTGTGGGAATGGTGTTAATGCTGAGGAAAAAAGAGCTGAAACATCCTAGAGATTCATCAAGTGATTGTGACTGAGTGCTGCTAAAAACATAGGCAGAAAAGAACACGTTGTGAGGTCTTGGATGGGTTCTGGTAGACACAGATATGCCTTGAACCCTTGTGGCTCAAACAAACTAGCAGAAGTGGGTGATCTGTCTGGTTTTCACTCATAGTGGATAACTCCGACATAAATGTATATTTCTATATTGGCCCAAGGACTCAAATTTTCAATTAGGCAGTACAGATAGGTTCTAAAGTTAGAAACAATGCCCTGTGATCTTGTGAATTATAGGTAGCTGTTGTGAATAAATACTGCCTGAAAGCCACAGAGTTTTCTTTAGTCATTAGAAATTGCTACAATATTTATAAAGGTGCAGGATCCGCAGCCACTGTCACCATATCACCATAGCTTTCAAGTGAATTCGGTTTTTCTGCTTTTACCATGTGGATTGCCTAATACAGTGTTCTGTCCAGTTTCTATAACAGCATTTTTTTTTTGTTTTTGGGTTTTTTTTTGTACTTTGTTTTGTTTTGTTTTGTTTTAGTTGATCCTGAAGTTAACCCATAATTCTTTCTACCATAAAGATGGGATTGGCAGCATTTCAGAATAAACAAACATCTTAGCAGGAGTTTTAGGACTTAGGCACATGCAGTGATTTTCTGCTAAACAATTTTCTTCAAATTCTGTGAGATTCACTTACAGTTTCTTTTTCTGGCATCATGTGTTCAAAAAAATTTAAAAGCTTGAAAACACTCCTCTCTACAGTCTTTTTATGGAATATCTTAGATTAAGTCTTAAATCTGCCATTTAAATTTTGCCTTGGTTTCAACTGCTATTTTTAAGGTTAACATAGTAACATATCATGAATGTAACTTGATTATGGTGGTAGCAAGTCTACCCAGATAATGGAAGAGTTTATTTTTGAGATTATTACATTTTTCTTTTACTTGTTGTTTTGAATTTTAAAAATATGTCCATTTATGAAAACTTTTCTATTTTCTTACAGGAACATCAAATTTGAATGAGGAGGTAAAATTTTAGATAAAAAAATGTGGGCCATGTGTGTTGGTCACAATAGATGTGTGTGTATGTGTGTGTGTGTGTGTGTGTGTGTGTGTGTGTGTGTGTGTGTGTGAGAGAGAGAGAGAGAGAGAGAGAGAGAGAGAGAGAGAGAGAGAGAGAGACTAGGAAATACAGAGATTTAATTACATACACAGTATTTGAAGCGACTTCAGATAGAAATATCACATGGGTCATATCATAAGTAGAATAAGGGAAACATTTAAAGGGAACATCACCATCAGAAAGCTGGATCCGGACATCCTAAGAGAAGGAAACTGAACTTACAACAACAACAGGAAACTTACTGCTTCCACAGAAAGCATTATTCATCTCCATCTCTCTAAAAGACACAAAGACTTTCTAGGATCTGAAGTCTTCCAACCGACGACTGTATGTTATATTATGTCATTGTTAATTCTGGTTAGAAATTATTTGTTGCTATTTTCTGCTTAATAAAGCAAATTGAGGCTGCCCCAACTGGTTATTGTATGTGGACAAATGGATTGCCCTCCCTCTCATCTCTACTGAGCAATTTCAGCTTGGAGAAAGATGGTAGTGACTGCCTTTGCACCATTCACGGGTAGTGTGTATTGGCCCCACCAAAATTTAACTCTTTATGTAACTGTCCCACACACATAAAGGATGAGTTAACACCAAAATGCATAAGTAGGTGATGTCAAATCAGTGGAAAGCAGGGAGTTGAAATAGTTTAGCTCATGATGGTTCCCCCAGTGACCTCTAAATTAAGGGCTTAGTCCTTACCATGGCAGAGTTGGCAATTAAAGAAAACTTTATCAGGAAGGGACTAATGGAAATCTGTCAGCAATTGAAGGCATTCTTGAGGGAGTGGTGGAACCCCTCTCTTTTTCTTTCCTATTTTTGTTCCACTTCACTTCCCAGCTATGGCATGAACACTTGGTTCCAACACTCCCCCTCCAGAGGTCTACTAACCTTAGGATTACCCACCATGGACCACTGCCTTCAGAACTATAAACCAAAGCAACACATTTCTCTCTACAATTTGATTTTCTCAGGTTTGTGTTACACTAGCAAGAAGCTGACTAATGTATGATCTTTCAAGATACCCCATCGACACATATATAGTATTCATATTGTGCTTTGAAGTATATTCACATAAAACAGTTTGAATAATATGTTGTGTTAATTAAAACCAAAATAAGACTCCATGAAGCTATTCGTAGCTAGACTTCAGTGAGACTGTCAGGTAGAGTCTGCCTTAGGCAGCTTCCTAACTGAGCAATCTTTAAAGGGCCATGTCTATACCCACCAACATTTGGAGCAGACACCCTTGTTCATCCATCTCCTCGACTGTCTACAATATAAAAACATCATGTTCAGTGTTACGCCTTCAAACCTGAGCATAGGACAGGTCTGAGAGGGGCAGGCAGTAGTGGGATTCAAAAGAAAGACAAGTGACAATGATGCAATCTTCTGTTCCTCACAATGAATGGAAAGTACTAAAGAGCTGAGGTTTATATGTCATCCCAGTGTTAGCCCAGTTTCTGTTCCTGCTGTGTGTGTGTGTGTGTGTGTGTGTGTGTGTGTGAGTGTGCAGGTCCACATGGATGTGCATATGGAGTTGAGAGATACACCCAAATGTTACAAATTATGTGTATCCACCTTTTGATGTTTTCAAGACAGGGTCTATCAATGGCTTGGAACTTGCCAGCAGGCAAAACTGGATGGCCAGTGAACCTGGACTTGGAGTCTGTCTCCACCTCATTTATGCTAAGATTTTATGTGTGAACCATCATGCTACACTTTTTGCATGGGTCTTGGGACTGAACAGTTGTCACTACGTTTGTAAGCACTTTACTTATTCAGTTATCTTGTTCATACTTTTGGCAAAATACCCAAGATGTAGCATGAACTGTTTTTCACTAAGGTGGAAACAACTGTTCATGCAATCACCTGTACACATGAGTCTTCATTGTTATCTATGCATTTCCTGAAACAGTTTTTGAAAAACACACATTGTACCTTCATCCTTTAAGATCCAGCATATCCCTTTTCTCATGGTTCTAACACTATTGCATATGTAGAAGGCTATGGATCTGCTTTTTCAAATTATTATTATTCATTTTATTCATTTGCATTTCAAGTGATATCCATCTTCCTGGTTACCCCTCCCCAAGCCTCCATTCCACCTCACCCCCTCTCTTCTGCTTCTATGAGGGTGCTCCTCCACCCACTCACCCACTCCCACTCCACTGATCAAGCATCCCTGTATGACTAAGGGGCCTCTCCTCCCATTGATGTCAGATAAGGTCATCCTCTGCTGCATATGTATTTGGAGCCGTGGATCCCTTTATGAATACTCTTTGGCTGGTGGTTTATTCTCTGGGAGCTCTGGGTGGTCCAGTTAGTTGATATTGTTCTTCCTATGAGGTTATAATCCCCTTCAGTTCCTTCAGTCCTTCCCCTAGCTCTTCCACTGGGCTCCCCAGTCTCAATCTGATGGTTGAGTGTGAGTATCTGCATCTGTATTGGTCAGGTGCTGGTAGAACCTCTTAGGAAACAGTCATACCAGGCTCCTGTCAGCAAACGCTTCTTGGTGTCACAAATAGTTTGCAGTTTGTTGTCTACAGTTGGGATATATCCCTAGGTGGGGCGGTCTCTGGATGGCCTGTTCTTCAGTCTCTGTTCCATTTTTTTTTTTTTTTTTTTTTTGCCCCTGTCTTTCCTTTGGACAGGAACAGCTGGGTTGAAAATTTTGAGATGGGTGGGTGGCTCCATCCCTCAACTGAGGGCAATGCATATCTATGGGAGATGGACTCTATATGCTTTCTCTCCCCTTTGTTGCAATATTCCAGCTAAAGTCATCCTTGTTGGGTTCTGAGAACCTCTCACTTCCCTGACATCTGTGACTTTCTTGTGGCTAACCCCAGTTCTCCATCCTCCACTGCTACATATTTCTATTCAATTTACTGACCCTCTGTACTTCTCTCCTGTCCCTTCCAGTACCTGATCCTGCCCCCCCTTTTCCCTCCCTCTTTTCTTTCCCTTCCAGGTGCCGTCCTCCCTCTACCTCTTGTGATTATTTTATTCCTCCTTTTATGTAGGATTGAAGCATCCACACTTTGGTCTTCCTTCTTCTTAAGCTCCATATTGTTTGTGAGTTGTATCATGGGTATTCTGAGCTTTGGGGCTAATATCCACTTATCAGTGAGTACATACCATGTGTGTTCTTTTGTGTTTGGGTTACCTCACTCAGGATGATATTTCCTAGTTCCATCAATTTGCCTGCAAATCTCATGAAGCCATTATTTTTTAATATCTGAGTAGTACTCATTGTATAAATGTAGCACATTTTCTGCATCCATTCTTATGTTGAGGGACATCTGGACTGTTTCCAAGTTTTGGTTATTATAAATAAGGCTACTATAAACATAGAGGAGCATGTGTCCTTGCTATATGTTTGAGCATATTTTGATATATGCCCAGTAGTGGTATGGCTGGGTATTCAGGTATAACTATTTCCAGTTTTCTGAGGAACTGCCAGATCGATTTCCAAAGTGGTTGTACTAGCTTGCAATCCCACCAGCATTGGAAGAGTGTCCCTCTTTCTCCACACCCTCACCAGCATCTGCTGTCACATGAATTTTTGTTCTTAACCATTTTGATTAGTGTAAGGTAGCATCTCAGGGTTCCTTCAGGTTTGCACCTGCACCTGGGAGTGGATGCTGTGCTCCTGCCTCTCCCAACCCACCCACACCCAGAGATAGCTTGACCCCCAGGAGTTCTGACACACCCTGGATCTGCTTTCCACTTTCTATAGTTAATGGACAATCATAAGCAGGTCTCAAGAACTGATGACAGATAGTTGCTCCAGGAAAATAATGCTTGATAATGTTTTTATTTAGATAAAATGACAAAATAATAGAAAAGTTATAGGAACCGTACATGGAGCTTCTATACTTCTTTTGACTTGAATTAGATAAAGTTCCTCCATTTGCCCCAGGTGTGTACACAGGCGACACAAGTGAGTGCGATCATACATCATATGCTCATGAGAGATGCATATAGTTCCTTCACACCGCTTGGGTTAGAACTAAGGACTGCCTAAATGCTAGACAAGTGCTTTGTCACTAAGCTCTATCTCCATCTCTAAAAGACGGTGGGGAATTAATTCTATTTACTGTGCAAGCATCTGAATCAGATTATTACTAATGTAGCAACTACCTAACTGCACAGCTTAAGAGGATGACATCCTGTTTTGTGCTTTCTAATTGTCTGTGATTCCTATTAGTTCCCCTGTATTAAATTTTAGTTCCAGAAAGAGAGGGTATTTACCTCTTTACTGTCTTCATAGATTTTCATTGAACTTCACATCATTGTGACATCATAAATAGACCTTCGCAAGGCCTGTGATACTCTCCAACATCAGTGCGACTGTTTAATGAGCCTTTAAACAGCCTTTAAAGAAATCCACTGGAATAGTTTAGTCGTATCCCTTGGAAAAACTAGAGCTAGGTAATGATGACTGCTTGGAGACTAATGGAGGTAGAAAAGGACTTTTAAACTAAAGTTCTTTTCAAATATACACATAGAAAGTCAGCGTGTCTATAGTTCTGCTAATACTGATTCAAATACTCAACTGTGTCAATCTCTCTTGGCTTTGAAGCTGGTCTTGTTTTAAAGCCACATCCTTTTACAGAATTCACACTGGAGCTCACTTGGGAGGGAGTATAAACTGTCACAGTTAGCAATACAATCCAAGCTTCATGGGGAAAAAGCCCTTACCAGGCATGCACAGTCCCTGTGTTCCACTCACAGAATCATACATACATGCACAATGGGAAGGGAAGAAAGGGAACTTGAGAGGAGGGCATGGGAGGGAAAGGATATTAGTTCAAACTCCAGCAGAAAAAAAAAAAAGTTTAGAGTTCTCCACAATGAAACCATGGGGGGGGGGGAGCTTTCTTCATTGATACTAGTGGTTCCTGTAGAAAATATTAGAATATTTTAACTAGAATAACACTTCACAGGCGTACACTGAATAATAACAAAATTAGATTCCTAATACATACACATACACTAAAATGGTCAGTAAAAATACTTAAGAAGCTATCAAAAAAGACAAAATGGAGCCTCATCTTCTACTTCTGAGTTAAAACGTTTCCCCTTGGATTTTATGGCTCAACATGGCAGTAGAGGATCATTTATACATGTATGTTTGTGAATAGTTTACCACTGTCCTCTACAGCAGGCTCTCTGGATGCAAATGTTAACTCTATGACTTTATTAAATTTGAATATTATTGCATTTTAACTAGGGTTACTATAAGTCTTTGTATTCTGATAGTTTTGCTATTCGTACATTTTACGTGGATTAGTAGGAAGTACATTGTTGTTACGATTAATTAAAATGTTTTATTACATATAACATCAAAAAGAAAAGTATTTGCTGTATTATATAGTGTGCTATAGAGGATATTTTAAATGACAAAACATGAGAATATTCTTTGATACTTGTAGAACTATCTTATATCACATTTCATCTAATGTCTAATTGCTTATTTTCTTTTAAAAAAAAGGAAAAGAAATCACATACATAGGCACAAAGATGTAGCTGGAAAGGTGATGCTGGTCTATTGTGCTACATATGACACGATTAAATAAGGAAATCTAATTGAATGTAGAGTCGAGAGGCTGGGAGTTCTTGCAGAACTAAACACTGTTGTTTCTATTCAGAGATTTTACAGGCGACACTATCACACACACATACACTTTAATAACCACAGCTTGTGCTGGCCACAGGCCATAGGTGAACCCATTACTTCAACACTTAAACTTGACTACAGTTGCCTGGAATATGTACAATGTGCTGGATTTTGAGTGCAGGTAGTGACTGTTCTAGAACACAACTATGCCCCCAAAAGTCACAGGTCACTTTTGAGGTCTGTTTCTTAAATAGAAGAAGGTTGAAGCGCTGAAGTGAACACTTTTCTTTTCCATCTTAAATGGGAGACAGAGGAAACCTGTGTTTAGCCTCTGTAATTTTAACACTGATTTTTTTTATCTTCTGTAATCCTAAGGTCAACACAGAGGTTCTGCACACCTTCAAAGGCATCAAACATAAGAGCATGTGGCTCACTAATCTATCCCTGACGCTTTGCCTAAGAAGTTGGCGTTTCCATCTTCCACATCTTTATCCTGGAACCATGGTTTGGAATTAGGTCCTTGATGGTGATAAGCATCCAGAAAGTGACAGATCCCAGGAATGTCACTAGGGAAGTTTGGTGGAAGCTCCTCCCTTGATCTCGGGGTGAACACAAAGCCAGGACAGTCTTTGAGTAACCTGAGAACAATTTAAATAAAATGGAAGCTTAATGCTGGCAGAAACACTTGGCAATTCAGGACAAAAAGACAACAGAAATAAATGAATATTAATACTAGTCTTATTAGGTCTTAAAGGATTTCCATAAGTCAATAGTCTCATAAAAGAAATACTACAATGAGTAAATTTCATGGAAAATTCTACTCACTCATAATTTGACTCAGATTAAAAGACAGATTGATTATATGATAATTGGGGATGGTGTGATTTATGTAATAGTAGAATTCCTAAACACAAAATTGCCTAGGGTTTTAATAATAACAAGCACTTATCATTTTAATGCAATTGAGAAACATTTCCTAAGTTAAAAAGAATGTTATTGTTCATTCATTCATTCATTCATTCATTCATTCAATCAATAAATACAACTGAGAAGAAATCCTGGGCAAGAAGTCATGAAAAAAAAAAAAAGGTAAAATGATAAAAATGATACAACAGTTACTTTTTGAAATAGTGATAGATTTTTAAAAATTAATTCCACAAAGTTAGGACTTAAATGTACTTTTTGGTGGGACGAGGTTATTTGAGACCATGCCTCATGTAGCCCAACCTAAGGATGACCTTGTAGTTCTGAACCTTCTGCCCCCATCTTCTAAGCACTGGGATTACAGGCATGCACAACTACTCTTCCTTTTGTGCAGTGCTAAGGATTCACCCCAGGGCTTCAAGCATACGAAGCAAGCACCCTGTCAGGGGAGGCACACTCTCAGCCTACAATGAATTTCAATTGCTCATGTGACCATCTACTATTTGGTGCACATTTGTGTAACAGGACTTAAATATAAAGGGACAGCAAGACTTGACAATAAGCAAGATTTTATATTTTCAAGAGACTAGATAGTATGATACTCTTGTGATCTGTAGGCATCTAGAATAGTTTCTGTTACTTGGGGGTTTCCATTAATTTTTTTTTTAATAAGACAAAATTTGCGGAGTAAATGAAAGTCTGTGGATGTGGAATGGCTGCTTATTTTCTGGCTAAATGTGGAAAGTGTTACCACAGTACAGGAAGTGGTTGGCTCAGGTTGACAGCTGTACATTTTCAAATGTACAGAAAGAGAGGCCTGCATTCGTGGCTGTTGTTATTTTGTTTTTGGATTCTTTTTCTTTCTTGTTCATTTTTGTTTTTGTTTTTCACCCTACTGGAGATTGAACTTAAGGACTCATGCATGCTAGGTTAGTCCTTTAACACTGAGCTATGTCTCCAGTACTTCTTTAACATTTTAAAAAAGGTTTATTTATTTGTGTTTTATGTGTATGAGTGTTTTTTCCACATGTATACTGTGTTGTGTATATGCCTGGTGCCTACAGAGGCCAGAAAAAGATCCTGGAACGTATGGAACTGTAATTTAGAAAGGCTATAAGCTACTATGTGGGATGCTAAGTACTAAATCTGAGTCCTCTGGAAGCAGCAACAGCTCTTAATTGCGGAGCCATCTCTTCAGCCTCCGCCTCCTCTATCCCCCTTTATGTTTTCATTTTGAGACAGGGTGTCATAAATTTCCCAGGCTCGCTTTGAATTCACTGTATCCAAACAAGCCTTGAACTTGATCTTGTCCTGTCTCAGCCTCCGAAGTAGCTGGAATTTCAGGCCTGTGCCACCTCACACCCTAAGAGGTCTTCGTGTTCCTAGATGAAGTTTACAGTTCCTGTGTTATGATGTCACCATTGTTGGTCCTCAAGAATACAGACTAAACCATTTAATGATCTGACAGTTTTGTCTGCTGAGCCTTCCTTGTTCCTACTGTTCTGAAACAGGGAGTTTACCCCTTGTCCTTGGTTTCAGGGGGTGACCCTCAAACCCTGAGAAATGTCCTGAGTTACAGAATTCTTGTTATTTTCTATGAGCCCTTTGGATTTCACCTCAGTTTATGCTAATGAGGGGATTCAGAATGAGATCAGGATTCCAGAAATATTGCCCAGGTTAGGAGTGGGCTGGGCCAGGGGACCCAGCCAGCAAGCCAGTCCACCCTCCCTCTATAAGGGAAGCAGGGAATGAAGGCATCAATTCTTACAAGAGTCTCCTGGTTATGACCTCACTGCTGAGGCAAGAGCCAGTAACAAGGTCCAGATTGCATGGGGAGAGGCACGGGAGCTCTGCATTTGGAGCTCACCACATGTGCCTTTTCATTTGGCTAGTACTGATTTATATTCTTTACAAGTAAGGTGTCCTGGATTGTTCAGGTAACACTTACCTGGATCTGGCCAGCGTGAAGGAATCAGAGGAACCTCATACATGTAGTTAGCTGGCCAAACTGTGATAGCCCAAGCACCCCTGAAGTGTGGCTGGTGTCTGATCGTAATCAGGTTTGTTAAATACTACCCCTATAAAATGTTATAATTATGTTAACTCGGGGTAGCTTCTGCTAGAATTGTACCAAAGGATGTCAGTTCACATCTGAATACCCACTGATAGACTGAGAAGGTTAACACACATTCTGAGTAAAAAGTTGTGGAAGAAAATGCAATGTCTGTTAAGAATTCATGCTGCAATTGTCTCCCAAGGACAGTGAAAGCCTTAAAGCACATTAAAGTAGGAATGCTAAAGATGTTCATTCCATTCTCCCAGAAGATCGCCAAGAGAGAAAACAGGGATGGAGGATGGACTAAGATGACAAGTTTGTCAAGTGAGATGCATGCATTTCAGGTCCTTAGTGCCATCCATACCTGTATGTGGTGGGGCTGACATTGATTTTCCGAGGCACACTGCAGGATTCAAATTTGTTAGCCAGAGTGACATTGTTTCCAAACAGGCAATACCGGGGCATCTTCACTCCGACAACTCCAGCAAACACTGATCCAGAATGTAGTCCAATTCGCATCTGAAGGCAAAACAGCAGTGTCCCAGGTCACTGCAAAGTCACCTCTCACCTGACAGTTTTCCTTGAGTGTCAATGCTAGATGTTCCTAAGCAGTAACTAATAACACCACACCCTTTGAAAGCCCCAGTGAGCCACCTTTGCCCATGCAAGGCCACATTCGGAGAGCAGAGTCAGCGGGCACACCTGCTCACTCTGCTCCACCAGGTGGTCAGCTTTACCCCACCTGTCTTTAACATCTGGAATAAATATGTTCTCAGGCCTCTCTGGATCACTGCAGCAGAATAACAAAGAATCTATAGGCTGCTCCCAGGAACCTGTGTTGTCCTTTATATGAAAGAAAGATGTCCTTTTATATTCTAGAAGGAAATTCTTGAAACAAAGACCAAGAAGGACATACCTGTGCTTCCAGATATTCAGAAGGCTAAAAGGGAGTAACTATAGAACTGTGGAGTTTGAGGTCAGCTTGGGCAAGGCAGATAGATCCAATTCTAAAATAAAAGGGATATCTAAAAAAAATATTTTGCTTAAAGTAACTTTATGTCAAACCCTAGTCCTTTGCTTAAGTGACTAGGACCTGGGAAACAAGAATTTAGTACTGAAGTGAAAATGACAGAGAACAAAGAAAATCTGAGTGTCTGGGGTCCAGATCCCTATATTTACAATCTAGACAGTCTAGACATGGGGACCAAAAACTCAGACCCACACTTCATAAAACCTAGGCAATGCTTAAACAGAATGCATAGTCTGGAATGGAACTTAGAAATTATGAATGGTCAGAGGAGCTTTCGAGTGAAATATTTTCTCCATATTTTGAGCTATATGCTGGCTATATACTAGAGGATAGTCTTGAATGTCTGATTCTCCTGACTCTACCCCAAAATGTTGGAAATTACATGAAATATTGTTAAATGAGCTATTCTAAAAGATCTAGTTCCTTGATACAGTGAGAGGATGCTCACATTCTTTAACTAACTGCTACAGTACACATTATAACTGATCGTGCGAATGTCATATAATGCTCATTATTTCCAGGTTCTATGTCTAGCTGGCCATTTGAAAAGTTTTCTTAGCTATATGTACTTTTAAAGAGTGGGCAAAACTCAGTCATTTGAGGTACTGCTTTTAATTAAAGGGCTCTGTTTTCAATTTTAAAAATTTATTTACTATATGGATGTGGTGGCTCATACCCTTAATCCCAACACTTCAGATGTAGAGAGGCAGAGGCAGAGGCAGGGGCAGGGGCAGAGAGGCAGAGAGGCAGAGAGGCAGAGAGGCAGAGAGGCAGAGAGGCAGAGAGGCAGAGAGGCAGAGAGGCAGAGAGGCAGAGAGGCAGAGAGGCAGAGAGGCAGAGAGGCAGAGAGGCAGAGAGGCAGAGAGGCAGAGAGGCAGAGAGGCAGAGAGGCAGAGAGGCAGAGAGGCAGAGAGGCAGAGAGGCAGAGGCAAAAGCAGGTAGATCTATGTGTTTTGAGACTAGCCTGGTCTACATAGTAAAAGTACCAGTAGTGGTAAGGGAAATGCCGCAGCGAGTTCTGGCGGTGAGAATACAGTTCTGGAGAGTCGGCTCTCCTCCTACCTCTGAGTGCTGAGAATAGCACTCACCAGGCTTGCTGAGCCGCCTTTCCAGCCCAAGATTTTTCTTACTCTTACAAATAACTTTGAGTAATTGCGGCAAATGAGCAAGAGTCATTTAAGATGGCATATTCCAACCCTCCATCTTTCAAACCAATGCACTAGGTGAAGCATCCTGATGAAGACCTGCATTCTGTAGTTTTGTTTCCCTCTGGTTATATCCTCATCTATAACACATGGAAGCAGATGAGCCTTAAAGCCAGAATTCCACACTAAGAAGCAAACTTAAATGTCTACTGTACCTAGGTTTTCATCTTTAAGAGAAAATGGATTTACACACCTAACAATTGCACAATATTGAATTGGCTATAAAGACATCCTTAGTACCACTCTATTGAGGTTTTACTTTCTTGGACGTATTCCCTAGAACCAGTTTCTCTATGTATATCAATGTTCTAATTGGTTTAAATGATGACTTTACCCTAGTATTTTATTATTTTATTTCATAAGTAGTGTTTAAGTCTATCTCTTCACAGACAAAGGCAAGCCCAAGTGTTCCCCCACACAGCTCCCTCTCTCCTTCTCTACCTCCCAGTCTCACCTTGGCCCTACATTTTAGAAGAAAAGTTCACCTATAACATAAGATGAGTAACATGTCTGAATGGACTTCTTCTTTTAGGAAAAAGACAGTGAGATAGTAATAGGCAAAGAGAATTTCATCCTTCAGGAGGTCTTGAAGGGGACCTTCTAGGGAAGCCTTCCATTTGAAGGTTCTTTTGGTATTGCTACTTTCTCCACCTAGTCTCTGGGACTAAGCAAGGAAGGTTCCTACTGTGGGTCCCTCTCTTTCTTGCCTCCTATAGACTCTCACTGGGAAGTCAAGTTCTCAGTCCACTCAGTTCTCCAAGACTGAGTGGCTGAGAACGAAAGAGGACTGCCGTAAGGAGACACACATAGGTGACTGTACCAGAGCATAGCACACCGTTCCAAAGAAAACTAAACAAAAGAAAAACAAAAGAAAAGAATAAACCACCAGGGAAACAGTTTTTTTTTTTCCATGTGGAAACCAGATAAAAATTAAGGGACTTCTGATTGCTGAATCCAAGACTTCAAATCTAGCCTCTCAAGGAACTTGGCCAGACTTTAAACTGTTGTCTCCCAGTTTGAATGAGGCAATGTCTAAATCACAAGATGCAGCCCTCTCTCTATATTCATGTCTCCTCTGTGCTAAAAGCACGCCCCACTTAGTCCTGTATTGTTATCTGTGGGTGCCTAAAACCATCAGATATTTCCCAGGACATCAGTGAATAGACAATGAAATACCTCTTTTCTGTCTCACTTCACAGGTCACTAACGTTAACCCGTTATTACCCAGGTAATTATCTTTAAAGCTAACTATAAATAATTCTCCTAGCTACAAAACTAAGAAAAAAAATACATTGAGACAACTAACAAAAACACTACCATTTGCCAGGCAGTGGTGGTGCATGCCTTTAATCCCAGCACTTGGGAGGCAGAGGAAGGCGGATTTCTGAGTTCAAGGCCAGCAGAGTGGTCTACAGAGTGAGTTCTAGGATAGCTAGTGCTACACAGAGGAAACCCTGCCTCAAAAACAAAACAAAACAAAACAAAACAAACAAACAAAAACAAAAAAAACCTACCATTAATCACCTGGTATGGATTGGACATATAAAAATAATTTATGTCACAATTATTCACCTTATTGATAACAGTCTAGATATTTTTACTATCTATTTGATGTTATGAAATCTCTTACCAAAATATTTTTTAAAAACCCTCATGTTTCTTCTCTAAATACGCAACAGTAGAAACTCTACAGAAACTAAATCTGTTCATGTGAGATGCTGTGAAGCCTTTAAAACACAGTTGCAAACTATTCTACACTCATCGTCAGATTTGGCATGTCCAATCCCTCCTATGTGCAGATGTGTGATAGAGCTGAACAATAAAATAAGTGGAAATGGCTTTGTGTGCTGTGTAAGTTTAAGTCATAAAAAGCCATGCAGCATCTACCAGTCGTTCACTGGGATGTTAGCCACCATGGGAAGAGTATGACTACTCTCATCCCACCATGTTAGAGCATGGAGCATGTGACTAGACAATAGCAGGTGATACCAGGATTTCTACCCTCCTACCCAACAGGCAGGTGGAGTGGATCCTCCCGTTTAGGCAGTACAATCCCAACTCTTCCATGTGCCCTCATCTTCTTGGTTGACTTGGAAGCATTCTATCTCATTTAAACTCATGGTGCACAAAATCAGTATACATGGCTATGGATTTCTGCTAGTAAACGTTGGGGAGTGTGTGACACAGCAATATATAAATGGTCTAACAGCTGAATTTGAAAATGTTGTGAAGGCTTAAACACACAGCTTTCTCTAAGCTTATAGAAGGCCAATGCTAAACCTGTCTTTACTATAGCTTTCTTCTTAAGTTTTGTTGACTTTCTTAAAACTAGATATTAAAAAGTTGAGTGTATAGAAGTCTGGGTTATTTCAATGGCCCATTGCTGAAAAGTAATAAAGTGAAAAGTGTTCTGTAAGATTAAGTAGTAAATTTACTATAAGATAAAACTCTGGTCAAAGCACCAGATTTTTGACAACCAGCTAATGTGCAACAAGTCACGGCCTTACCTTGATAGGTTCTCCGTGGGGAGACATGACCTCATTGGAGAGCTCCATCATCTTCAGGGCCATCAGTGCTATCTGGACAGCATGGGTGTCACTCTCTCTGTGCAATCCACCTGCCACACAATATGCATCCCCGATGGTCTCCACCTAGATACAATATAATTTGCCCCGTATAAATAAAAGTTTAGAAGAAGACAGCATAACAGAGGCATACAAGAGAAACCTCAGTGCTCATGCCCTAAGGAGAAGCAGGGTAAGTGGAGGTGTCAGAGCAACTCTTTATTTCATAAAATGCATAAGGTGCCAACTTCTGACTTTAGGGCAGTGAACTGAAAGACATCACAATTTGCAAAAACTCTATCAGATCATCAGATGGCCTCTATTGCAGATTTACTACTAATCATGTGTTCTTTTCTTAAGGCAAAACAACAACAAAAACTATATAAAATGGTTTTTATATAGACAAATGGATTTGTTTTTTTAGTTTATTTTTATTCATGATTTTATATTTATGTATATGTGTATTTGTAACTCATGTATGTGTGAGTGCCTACAGGTGCCAGAAAAGGGCATCGAGTTCCTTGGGGCTTGAGTTACAAGCAGTATTGGGACGCCCAATGTAGGTGCTCAGAACTTAATTCATGTCCTCTGGAAGAACAGGAAGTGCTCCTAATAGTGGAGATGAGACACTTCGCCAACCCATAGTTTGAATTTCTAGTAAGTCATAATAATAGGATCAATTTCCCATCACATATTCATACATAATGAATTTCCCATTCATACAAAACTGCATTTTGTATGAATTCATCATCCCAACAATGTTATATGAATGCAATAAAAGAAGTATGATGTAAAAATAAGACATTACTAGGAATAAAAGCAAGAGTGATAGGGCTTTTCTGCAGGATTTCTGGGCATTTTGACAATTATTAAAGGCATACATGGATATTAATCACAAAATATTAAGCCAAATTGTCAGCTGGGGGATGAAAGCAACAGTGCTCAAAAAGATATTCAAAAAGAAGCTGCTATGTAAATTTGAACTATGCTTACTGTCAACTTTATTGTTATTTCCACAAGCAACGTTGTATCTGTGAGTGGCTACAGAGAGCTATATGCTCATTTATCAACTTCTATATGTAATTCTTATCATTTAAGTAGTTTAACTTCTCCTTTCCTTACACTATGCTATCCTCATCTAAAGTCCGTTATGAATTTTAAAAGTAAAAAGAAAGCAAAGGGAAGGAGGGACAAACATTATGGTAACTTCAGAGAATTTCTACTATTGCTGGAACAGCTACAGTCCTTGGGACGCCTCCAGAGTTGTTCTTATCTTGATTCTTCTAAGGTATGACACTCTCTTCTCATTGTGCCTCTTGCTCAAGCACACTAAATGCAGTCTCCCTTACTCTTCATCTGCCTAGAACAAACAGTAGATACCTGTTTGCTTATCATTCATGCCCTTGAAACATCACATTATTAGAAGCGTCTGTTTTAAGTCTTATGTAGAGCTATGATTTTTTAGCATCTGTAACTCTTCTACTCCGTAATCAGCTTTGTTTCCTCCCAAACATTCCATTAGCTGGAATGCTATCTATGGCCACATATTCTTCACTGCCACATTAGGATGTAAAGCCACTGAGTATGTTCACTGGGTTCATTGCACCACCTGAACCCAGTAATGCACAAACAAGCAACACCTTGGTTTTCCTCAGTCATCCCAAGGCAAAATTTATCATAGTGTCTCAACAAAACATTTCAGAGGAATACTTCTTCCTAACTGTACTGCAAATTAGGTGGCTATCCCCTCCACTGCAGTCATATTTTATGTCTGCTTGAATATCATGCACACATCTTGTGAAGACTGTACCCGGACAAAAATCCCAGCATAGAGGAAAAGATGAATCAATGAAGTTTTTGGTATTTGAGTGCTGCTGGAAGAGGGGAAGTTAGTTTTCATTAATGACATGACACCTGATGTACTGAGCACACTCCATGGGTGGCTCTGTGCCTAGGAATAGTTGGCCAGCCCAGACTGAACTCAGTGGATTTTAACAAAGAGACAAAGGGCCATAAAATTGAATGAGTAGAAAGGCGGGAGAGGTTCAGGGAGAGAAATGCATATGATCAAAATACTATGTATGAAACTCTGAAAGAATTCTTTAAAATGTTTGAAAACCAGACCCTTCTCATTTATCATAAGCTATTTCCAGCTATTTTCATGCAGAATTGGAAATGAGGAGACAGTGGATAGGAAGGCTGGGGAACCGTGATTGGTGGTGAGATCTGACTCCATCTGCAGCCAGGTAGCCAAGCAACTCTGTGAACAGGCTCTTTCTGGGGGCGGGGGACGGGGGGAGATACAGCATAGGAGTCCTTAATAGAACCAGTGCAACTAGAAACAGGGGATGACAAGTACTTCTTTGGCACACACGTTATCTGTGTGATGAAAACAGACTTGCTTCTCTCTGTTCTGAGAGAGCAGCCATTCTCCACGGACACAGCTAGAAATCAACAGTAAATCCCACAAGAGACCATCAAACGGAACTGAACTGGTGCCAATTATTTTATCTGTAATTATACAAGGGCCTCTTCCTCACCCTCCCTCAAAAGAAAACTCAAAACTCCCTCAGATTTCCTGTAAGAAATTTCACAGGACAAGGGCTTCTAGCCTCTCCACAAAAAAGAAGACAGGGTCTGCCCATTCCCATAAACATTATATGCTTCTTCCCAGCACTTAATATCCTTTATATGTTGGGCTGAACTCTGGAGTAACCAACCGCTGTGACAAGCCGAACAGATGATTTCAGAGGAAGATGAGACAGTTACTCTTACTGCTACTGTCTAAAATCAAGCAAAGCAGTGTAAGCCAGTAACGCCTTTTAATTGAACAAAACTGGGAGGACTGGAGATTGTAGTTGTTTCCCTTTTATAATATCTGTTTTAAAGAAATTACATATTTGATATCTAGGACACGCTTGTCTCGTCAGACCCTCAGTGTCTAGACAGACACCTAGGTGTTCCCTGACACCCCTTAAAGAATCCTGGGTCCTGAACCATAACACTTAGCATCTACAAAATCTTTATAATGGTTCGGCTCACGAAGATTCTGAGACGCGGTACGTTATTCGTGGCTCTGGAGGGGGCTATTGATGTTGCTCTTTTAAAATTGGGGAGATCACTCTGCTCACAAAGCAAGAAAAGGAGAGGATGGAATCTGAAGGTGGGGATCTTTAATTTGAGTGTATCTGCCTTTGATGGAGGCGATTAAATGTCTGAAGTAGCTGACTTTGATTTCCTGCTAACTTCCTATGAAAAGCATCAAGTCAACTGTGCATTGAATTAATCTATTTTGGGACAGTTTGTACAAATCTTTTGTATCTTTAAAACTAAAGAAACAAAGGATAACGTCCCCCTCTGTGAATCATACCTTTAATTAGTTCTTGTTTATCTCAGTTTCCATAGTTAAGAGGCTGGTCCATGGATGTCTAATCTCTACCTTCTCACTGTAAGAATCATCCATTCACCCTAATCTCGCTTCATTCTATGCTCATTTTTAGAAGACAACGTGGCAGACCTCTCCGGGAACAATTAGTTTGTACAGAGCTATTTCCATCTGGAGAACACCCACATAATTAATGCACTATGCCTGACCCCGGATTTAGCCTGTGTGACCCAAATGCAGAGAGCTATTCATCAGCACTGGTGTTCACTCGGGTGCTGGGCCTTTCCAAGGTCACAGTTTAGGCCTGCTAAACTGTTCTTTTTCCACCTTCCCTACCTTGTAGACATCCAGCTCTCCACACTGCTGGTCAAAGCGAGTGTAGAGAGCGTTGAGCATCGTGATGACCTGCAGAGGTGAACACTGAGAGCAGATAGCAGTGAACCCTACGATATCTGAGAAAAGCATGGTGACCTCGCTGAATTTCTTGGCTTGCACAATTTGTCCTTGCCACAGCTGCTGAGCAACCTCAGAGGGGAAGATAGAGCACAGCAGATCCACTGTCCTCTTCTTCTCCTCCTCCAGGGCTTGGTGGGCATGCTCCAGGGTTGCCTTCAGCTTCCCCAACCTCTTCTTGAGGCCATCTTGAGCCCGTGCCTGCTCCCCTATCAAGACAACATCCCTCAGGGCGTTATGAATTGGGATGTCGGACAGATAGAGCCCCCGTCCTGTGAAATCTTCCAGCCTGTCCACACATGGTGACCCTAAGAACAAGATGGCACTGGATTCAACGATGTAGATCATTTGACCTTTGAGATCCATAACCTGCAAAGGAAAGGAGAACCTGTTACCATGCATTAGTCAAGTTTCCCAATCCTTTCCGAAACCAGAGAGGAAATGGCTACTGGGGTAATCTTTTTGAGTCTGGCATTAGAAGTGGGTTCTGAGATCATCCATTTTGTTTCCAACTAGCTAAAGAAGAATAGACTTTTTAATCACTTCAGTTTGGTCTCAGTTCTGAAATTCATGCAGACATTTGAAGAATATACTAGGATATGCTACACAGAAATGATGAGCTGCTCTGAGCATGAAGAATATACTAGGATATGCTACACAGAAATGATGAGCTGCTCTGAGCATGAAGAAACAGTCCTTGTTCTAAGGCCCCATGAAGCAGCACATGGGTGCTGTTGCCTGCCAAATTTTCAGACTGTCAGGTAATTAACCTGCAGTTCCCACCTAGCGTGGTGCTTATAAAAGCCTGGTTTGCATTCAGCCTGCCCTTTTCCACCGTTTGTTCTCTCTTTTCTCACTATGGTTTCTTCCTCTCTCTCTCTCTCTCTCCCTCTTTTTTTTTTTTTTTTTTTTTTTTTTGGTCTTCTATTTTAGCAAGCTTCTCTTCCCCTAAGAGTTTCTTGTTCCATCTGGCAAGCATAGGAATTAAAATGTCTCCAAATATGTATCCAAACTTTTCTTTTCTTTTTTTTTTCTTTCTCTAGACTGATAGAGAAACTTATTTTGGATGTGATTCTTTCTCCAGGGATTTTAGCCTAAGATAGCTGGGTCTTACAGAAGAGACCATGTCTGTGTTTCAAGTTTGCCTTCAGCTTTTAACAAAGGCTGTTCTCCAAAACATAAGGAAAAGTATAAACCAATGTACAGACACAAATGTACCCAGAGGGCCTTGCAAGAGGTAACGCTTAAAGAAAAGGTCTTGGACCACACAATTCACTTATTTACAACATATGGAGAAGTATACATGCATGTGTTTACAGTATATCAGAGTTCAAGCCAGCCAAGTACTCAGCAATGGGAGACTGAACAAATAAAATCAAGTATAACTACTCAGTGCATGTGTTCATCAATGAGAGACTGCACAAATAAAGCAGAGCATAAACACACAGTGCAATAAACTACAGCCTCCAAAACACTGAGACAGACCAATGTCCAACAGCAGGGGTGGATGACCAAATTCCGTCCTTCAGTGACAAAAGTAGTTGTAGGGATTTGGTTCTGTTGCTGTAAACATGTATGCATGCACACACACACACACACACACACACCACTTCTCTTGTATTTTGTAATGTGCACGCCATTTTAAAATAACAAAATATAGTTTTTGGTAAAAAAAAAATAACAATATGGCTGTCTTCATTTTGAGCAATAGTCAGTGCACCTGGAGGTTTGTTTTCCTAAGATCACTGCTTATCTATCTATATGAAGGGCGTCGTCACCACAGAGTTGGTAAGCTTTCATTCCCGAGATGAAGTAGTTAGTAAAGCATTTCCTTTCTTCTACAGACATTCCGTGGGAATTCAGCAATTGGCTCACTCTTCCCGGTATTTATATATTGGTTAAAATTCATTTACTCACTTCTTATAGCATACAGCTTTGTTCTTACAAAGCAATTCCTTTTATTACTCAAAGACAGTGAGTTATTTGATAACAATCTAAAGCAGGTTTTCATAGGAACACTTCTAGCTTGGTTATAAAGCTCTCCATTTTGATTTCATATTTGTTTACTTATCTTTAGTGTCTTTACCTCTCTCTCTCTCTCTCTCTCTCTCTCTCTCTCTCTCTCTGTGTGTGTGTGTGTGTGTGTGTGTATGTAAGGGCATCCATCTAGAAACTACTTGTAGGAGCTGTACTTCCTTCCACCCTGCACTTCCAGGAACCAAACTCATCCCAGGTTTGGAGGGAAGCACTTTACTTACTGAGCCATCTTGCTCTGCACCTTGTTTTGAGATAGGGTCTCATTTACCTGGAGCTAGCTTTGAAATGAATATGTAATCAAAACGGCTTTGAACTTCTGATTCCTCTACCTCCTGACTGATAGAATTAAAAATATGTGATATAACCCAATCCAGTTTTACAGGATGCTGGGGATCAAACCCCAGGCCTACCTGCAGGTCAGGCAAGCATTCTACCTATGAGATGTGCGTGTCCACAATACCACTGCAATTTTAAGAGGCAAATTGTATTCAATAAATACTTGCAATCAATTAAGTAGGCAGCAAAAACGGATGTAGGAAGAAATTCACTTGTTAAATCATTTTAGAATTTTAGACAGATTTGTTAGCCAAATAGCGTCTGCTCATTTGTCATGTGATTTCTTTCCCTTCAGTATGAAACAATTGGTTTTATTTTGAATCCGCGTTACATTTTCCTTACCCTTGACGATTTCTTCACCGAGTTATCCCATCTCCTCACCCGGATGACAAACTGCATGTTCAACATTGTCATGATGCCACTAAATGTCTGGTTGATTTTGGGAGTTAGAATTTCAAAGAACTCTTCAAAGTTGGGCTTCCCTTGGAAGTCCCTCTTGTTCACCAGCCTTCTGATGCCGTTACCCAGCTGCAGGATGGCCAGGTCTCGGTCCAGCATGAAATGGAACGGGAAAGTCTTGCAGAAGAGCGAAGCGGGGATCACTAGCGAGGACTGGGGCTTGCCTGGGGACAGGGACGGCTTGGTGCTCTTCACATGAACGGAGTAGAGCAAATAGGGCTGGTTCACAAACTCGGTACAGTCACTTCGGAAGCAGGGAGGCATCAGGGACACCTCCACGTGGCTTTCGTACAGTATGCGAGCAGCCGCTTTAATGATACCAGGGAGAAGCAGGGCTGTGGTTCTCTTCGGGAAGAAGTAGTAAACATTTAGAAAGTCCTGGTCCTTGTCCAGGCATAAGATGGAGGCATCTTCCAGTCGTCCCCGCCTCTCCGCCTCTTGGCAGTGGCTGCTCTGCTTGAGGAGCGTGCTGAAGCTATTTAGAAAGTCCTTCAGGGTGCCGCCAACCACGCCCAAAATGTGCTCATCTTCCTCATAGCAGATCTTGAACAGCTCCTCGCCCAGAGAGTCTTTGAGCGCCTCCACTGGGGCACCTGCAAGCACACAGCACAGTCGGCCATCAAGTGGGTCAGCTCAGAAGAGGGTGGCTGGTGCTTCCACATGCAACTGCCCTTGATTAAGACTAACTTCCTTTACTGTTTTCAGAGTTCTAACTCAAATCTAATGCTCACACTCAGATTATCAACAAAAGTCTCCTTTTAGAACTCTTGTGACTCTGAGCACCAGTCCACAAATGGTTTATGTTGAACAGAGAATGCGTAGTTAAGTGGAATGTGTGACTTTTTAATCTCTCACAAGTACAACTAGAGTTCCAAGGTTAAGTCCATCTCAGAGGAAGCCTATCTGTCTTTCTCTTAACCACACAATGTGTTTCTGCTTAAAGTGTACTCTACCCAGAAAGGTCAGAGTATACGCCTCAGTGTAAGAGTCACAACTGAAATGAATTTAAAACATGAAACTCAATTACATTTGGAGATGATTCCATGATAGTTTTTTTGTTTGTTTGTTTTTTGTTTGTTTGGTTTGGTTTGGTTTGGTTTGGTTTTTTGGTTATTTGATGTACCCTGAGTGAAGATTTCCATGAATTATATCATTCACCTTCAGCATCTTCTTCCTAAGGTTCCTGCTTGTCTCCATATTCTGGGTACTATATTTTTTATCATTTCTTTTGTGATAATAATATAATTGCATTCTATCCCTTACCTTCTTTGAGATCTACCCATACACGCCTCCTTGATCTCTTTCAAACTTATGACCCCTCTTTTTCATTAATTGTTGTTACATACATATACACATCTGTATATTCACATATATCTCCAAAAAAAAAAACCCTGCTCAGTTTGTACTATGTTATTTGTATGCATGTTTTCAGGGCAGGCCATTTGGTACTGGGCGACATATTGGTGCGTTCTTCTCCTAGGAAGACTATTCCTACTACACTGAGGATTTCGTAGTTGCTTATAGTTCTTTGTTTAGACTTGAACCTTGTGGGCTTTTCTCCAGTTTGGCCTGCCCATAGGTGTGGTCCTTGATCAGCTCATGTTTGGACAGTCCTGTTGGTGAGACATTATGGGCACAGCTTTTTATATTACTAGGAGATAAAATCTTACAGTCAACTCCCTGGTCCTTTGACTTTTCAGGTCTTTCTATCCCCTCTTCTACAATGTGACCATTGAGACTGCACTCCACAACTCCATACTTGGATTGGTTGTGGTTTTCTGTTATGGTCTGCTCCTGTTGCAGAGATGTTTCAAACATTTTTTCCCCTTTGTAAAGTGGGAAACAGTGCTACTCTCTTTGAGGAATATTGTGATGTGTGGGAGTTTTGTTTAGAAGAGTGTCTTCCAAGAATGGTTTAATATAAAGTAGCCATTGTTACCGCTATATTTCTTAGAAGTACTACTTTTCCTAGCCTAAAATTTCTCAGTTTTCATGCCCATACTCTGTAAAAGGCTCAACAGCAGTCTCTATCTCTTTCCCCTGAGGCTAATTATTAACGTGAGAACTCTGCCAGACTATATTCCCGTGATTGCCTCCAGCCTTTGAAAACACTCCTCAATTTGCCTTATTGAGCAGAATTTTTCATGGACAAATGAGAAAGACATAGTTTGGTTTGAAACCAAAGTCTGTGACTGTGAAAGTCTGGGAATCAGCTTCGCACCCAGGTTTATCTAACTCTCAGCAAATTAACAGCAGGAAAGGAGGAATGCTTGAGGCCACGTGTAGTATAGAAGGGGTTACTCTGCATTAACACACACAGAGTTCAAGGACTTCAGGCTGGGAGTCACTAACAAACAAATGCAAACATGTTGAGAGAAATATTAGTTATTCAGGGATGTGGTGTGCTTCCTAATTCCCTGTTCTCACAGTTTTATTTATTACCTGCTGCAATTGCTTCTTCTGCGATTATTTTTTCAAGGTCTTCTTTTTCTGAAGATTTCCTGGGAATAATTAAAGGTCTTAAATTAAAAGACAGATTAATGAGTGTTGAAAATTTGGATCATATACAACATATAATGATAGGTGAGAATTCTTTTCCAGAAGCAAATCTTGACATACCATATAAGATACAATCTGAAAGTCAGTGTCTTCATACATCAACTGCATGGCTTTGTCATTCATGTCTGCCTACATGGCTTTTAAAACCTTATCATTATAGTGACTGATTCTGTTGAAATTTGCCAAGTTATTCTAGCACTTTAAGGGTATAAAAGGGTATTTAATTGCAAGGTTCAACTTGCCATTAGCTGAGCCAAGTTTAAATGCAGGTATACTTCTTCTGTTTTAAATAGCATTTTAATAAAACACAGTATAATTTGAGAATTTTTAAAAGGAGACTGTTTTAAGAAGGAAAATTGGCCAGAAAAAAACTTTGTTGCATAGAAATATGATGCTTATAAGTATATAAAGTACTAAGTAGGAATATTTTATCCAAGTGGGCTGGGTATCATATTATAGCTATATACTCAATTTGGATATGGAGAGTCACAATCCTTTTTTGGATAATTCATCACAGTACCAGACTCTTATTTTTCCTTCCCTTTAAAAATCATTTCAGCAGATTTATTTTTCTAAAGAATGAGAGCAGGGCTCCTCACTCTAATACTGCCATTTTCTGACATTCATACTGTCAGATGAGTGCAGAATGGAGCTTTGTTATTCTGAAAAGCACACAATGAAGTGAGTGTAAACTAAATACTCCTTGCTTTAGCAAACACAGCATACAGAAAGTCTTGTGAGTGGCCAGCAAGACCCCCCCACCTCTACACACACACACACACACACACACACACACACAATTATGATTTTGTCCACATGTTGGGGGAGAGAGACAGGGAGAGAGAGTTCCCGCAACACTTCCCCCAGCAGCAGGCGAGGTCACAGTGACTCTTCAGATAAGAACTGGGCTCTCATCCCACTGCTTAACCCATTATTTGTGTTTTGTTTGATTACAAGTCCCAGAAATAAACTGCAGGAAACAGGATTAAGATGTGTTCATCTGCTGGCAGACCAAGGATAGCACAAACAGTAAAGTGAGGCATCAACATGCAAATGAGCAAGAAAAGTACTCAGAAGGTACGTAAGACTGAGGCAGAGCCACCTCACACAGGAGCAGGCAGGAGGAAAAGCCTACTGGTCAACAGTCAGCATCATGGACCAATGTCAGCCTCTGTATTCCTTAAGATTTCCAAAGGAAATAATTGTTGTGGATTTTACTTTTGAGGGCTCTTTTACAGGATGCACCACAGAAAACAGATTTCCATCCAGCAGCAGGGATGTTTCAGAGCACAAAGGCCTGAGAATAAATCTCAAGTGCACTGGCTGCCAAGGACTTGAGCCAACAGCTCCAGTAGCACCATAAGAATGACTTGAAGCTATCTTATCAGCCTGCCTGGGAATTAGGGGCAGAGGCGCCTGGGATGCTTGTCAGCTCTGTCCAGTAAAGAAAGCTTCTGTCAGACACAGATTCACACTCTTCTGGGCCGTTCATGACCCTTTCTTGGCTCAGTTGAGCTGCCTGCATAAAGTCTAATAGCATTTACTCAGCAGGAAAATTCAGCCCAGATTATCCATAGGGTGGACTACACTATGATAGGGAAGAGATGCACATGAAAGTGTTTGTAGAGTGTACCAACCAAGGTGTTGGTGTGCAAAACTCTATGTTGTACTTTGTAAATGTGGACTCAGTATTTATTATTCACAAATTGAATACTTAGAACAGGAATAGTCAATTTTTCTGCCAGAAGCATGTGGCCAGCTTTATTTTAAAAGCCAACTATACAAACAAGATTTAAAACAAAGCAAAAACACAATCCTATTTTCCTTCTCTTCTGAAACCTGAAAAAGTACATTTGTTCTCAAGTTTGCAGTTGCTAACACTTATTCAGTTTTTGATCTATAACAACAATCTGGTAAGTATTAATGTATTCAATAAGGTTTGATTATTTTTACACAATATTTGTGGGATGCGGGTTCATACAACTAAGGTAACTTAGCTTACCTGTTTTCTTCTATTTTATGCTTTGCCAAGGTTCTCTGAAGTGCAAGGTTCAGTCGCTCACACTGGAAAGAAAAAGAAATATTTGTAGCATTTCCTTAAGATGTCTTAAAAGGAGCCGGGCAGTGGTGGCACACGCCTTTAATCCCAGCACTTGGGAGGCAGAGGCAGGCAGATTTCTGAGTTTGAGGCCAGCATGGTCTACAAAGTGAGTTCCAGGACAGCCAGGGTTATACAGAGAAAACCTGAAACCCTGTCACAAAATTAAAAAAAATAATAAATAAATAAATAAAAAGAAAAGAAAAAGAAAAAGAAAAAAAAAGATGTTTTAAAGGGATGCAAACTTGTACTTAGTGGTTAGTGCCATGGATTTGCTATGTTGGGAACGGAGACTTCTTTCTGAAGTGTTTTTCAACCCAGGGAAGAATCAATGAGCTCAGACTATTTTTTGTTGGTGGTGTAGGGAGTCAGAGGGCCCTGCTCTTGGCCATAAGTGTCACAGAGAACCACGCTTAGTCTGGACTCACACAGAAGATGTCAGTTCTTAATGTCAGGCCTTCTCTAATGCAGGGATCCATGTCGTCACTTCCTTTGGACCAGGACGTCTCGATATACACACTCCCAATGTTGTCATTGTACAGCTCATTCTCTTCCCTTCCGAAAGGATATCTCCTCCCTTCTCACCCAAGCTCACAGTGCCCTTCCCACACACTTTACTCATGTTTCCCTTCGTCTAGTCTAAGAACCTGCAGTTATCTCTACTGCTCACTTTTTAACCCCCAAAACTAATCTGTCATCAGAAAGGTGTATTTTAAGAGTCTTGGCCTTGCCTTTATTATAATTCCCATTTTTAAAAAATCATCCTTACCAAATATTGGTACTTCCACTCTTTGATTTCTGAGTGTTTATGAGATTTCCTTTCTTGTGCTTTTGACTATCTACTGATCTATTTTAATGAATCTTTCTTTGCACTTGATAAACAAGGAAAGGCATCGATGAGAAGCGTTCAGCTTCCGATTCTGGATGAAAGTCACACATGTCTGTGCATGGGTACATGATCGTCGACTCTTGTTTTCACTTTACACACAGAAAAGTCAAGAACTTTCTGGATATGATCCAAGTTGGGAAATTCATTTTGCCTTAATCTATTCATATCTCTCATAGAGTTTCCACTAGTCACAGAAGGCAATGTTGAAAAAAAAAAAAAGGAGAGGAGAGGAGAGCTTTTTTGAAAAGGGCTTTGAATTCTAAATATGTAAATCAAGCTTAGAAAATAGATACAAAATTTATTCAATGAAAATGCAATCACTAAAAAGAAATCATAAAGAATTTAAATGTATAGTCAGGAGCATATTTTTGGATGGTTCAGGAATGGAGAAGGGAACACCTGTGACAGGATGAATAGAAAGTGGTTGTTGAGTCCCGAAGGTAAAGTCTGAGGCAGACCCTGTTGACTCTGTGACAGCAAAAATCCTGAAAGAACAGCTGCGTGACAGGTTCAGAAAGAAACATTTCCTAGTGGTCTTTCACATCAAGGGTAAAAAGAAAAAACAAAAAACAAAAAACAAAAAGGCCCAGTGAGGCTTGTGAGATTGTAAGGAAGCACCTCAGACAGATGCCTGGGAAACTCATCTCCTCATGATCCTTCCACTCAGCAGTTCCTCTGCATCAGCAGCTATGGACATCAGTGGGATACACATCCAGAGAACCACAGGCTTCTGTGAGTTCTCCCTTCTGTAAAACATACTCATGTGAAGAATGGGTTATGGGGGCAGGGGAAAAAGGGACACTGCCTCTCCTCTACTGCAACCCAAGGTTTCCTCTGTCTTTCACCTAGTTGAATAGAAACCCAGGAAAGGCAAGAAGAGGCCATTTTACTCATCTCTATCAACTCTTGCTCAGAACTGGGCTGTAAGAAAAAAATATAACCAGTCTTATCACTAGGGGACTTGTCCATGCTCCTGTGTGGTGCTATGGGACATATATGTCTGTTGCTCTCCAATTAAGCCCCCAAGGGTATTCTTTTACAAAACAAAACAAAACAAACAAACAAACAAACAAACAAAACCTTCTTTCTTGCGTTTTTAGCCCTTCCCGTGGTCTTCAGATCAACTTGCTTAGATCCTTGCTCCTAATATGCTCATTAGTGTAGTTAAGTTAGAGAAGTATAAAGTTGATACTTTTTCCTTTTCCAGCATTGCTGGAGGTGTATGTATGGAGCAGATGTTTTTTTCCAGATTCTCCACTCAGATCACACTCATTTTTCTTTAAATAAATCTATAGACTGCTTAGGGAAGCCTGAGTAGATTATTGTAATGAACTCTTGTGGGGATTTAACTTTGTCTTGTAACAGTGTTGTAGTGGGTGGCTTCATCTAGAGTAGACTAGACCAGAGTCTGATATGACTACTAGCCATCAATGAGGAGAAGTTGCTACTCTGAGCCACCATAGATATAGCAATGGAATAAAACAATACAGTGATAACCAAGTCTATAGTTATGGTATAGAGGTTCCTAAGACCCCCCCAGGCAGCAGAAACTGGGGCAGGTATAGGGAGCCTTCCTAAAGGATTCTAGCCATTATTTTCTGCTGCCCTACAATTGTACTTGATCTTGCACAATCCAGGAGTCCATTAGAGGTAGAAGATTAAATAAGGATGAGGATTTTTTTCTTAAGCTTTGTGAAGTCATCACTCACAATGTGGTCGAGACGATGAAGCTGTTTTTGTGGTGCTACCCATCGGCTTGTAAGTAAACATCATAAACTCATCGGCTCCTGAAGATGTACTTGGATGGAATTCTTACACTTATTTGCTCCGTCATTATAGCCTATCTAGGGTGATTGGAGATTTTTTTTCATAGCTCCCTAGAAGTCAGGCAACAGTCATTGTTATAAAAAGGTGTAGGTTCAAATAAAACACACAGGTTTTTCTAGGCAGTGTTTCCTGGCAAAGGCTGGGGAATGGATTTCTTTTTTTATGCTGTATTTCTTTTGATTTATCAGTCTAGACACTGAGGTGAGTTTAGACTGTAAAGCCATAGGCAAGATTCACACAAAGTAGAGCCCATCACAAAAAGTCAATTCCAGGTCCATGGTATAAATTCAAACAGAGTGGGACTTTTTTATATACACAATGAATCTATATATTATTTTTTAATTTATTGTAAAACTTTAGGACTAAACTGACTATTTGTTTTTTAAAATGCATCTCAGAATTCAGTGCATACATAGGGTAATAGTATTCTATGGGGTTTTGTTTCTTGTTCTCTGTGCCTTCTTTATATTTGGAAAGTCTCTGTTCTGAGATTTGAAGAAATTATCATGTAGGAATTCTTGTTCAAGCATACTTCAGTCTTGAATACATCTCGAAAACAGTTCAGGAATAATTCCTACTAGAAGCAACATTGGTGTGATATATAGTATTCCATTGTTGTAGTTAATGGATGAGCCATGATTTCAGTTGCCTGCTGCAGTTATGTGTATGCGTGTGTAGGGTGTTATTCTGTATACAGGTTCACCTATGTATACCAGTAAACTCCAGTGATAAAACATCAGTATTATTTCTTTGGCTTTATTTTGTTTCCATAGTAACACAGGATACATCATTGGGGTTCTTCAATTAAGCTTGTCTGTCTAGCCAGAAAGCCCCAGTGGTTCACCAGTCTCCACCTCCTTAGTGCTGGGATTATAAGCATATGTCACCACACCAAGCTTTTTACATGAGTTCTGAGCATTAAACACAGGCTCTCCTTCATGCTTGCATCTCAAGCATTTTGCCCACTGAGCTACTTCACTGAAAGCCTCTTCAGATTTTAATGCTTCTCTAAAGTAATAATATTTATATTTATAAGGATAAATTATAATGCTATGAATTATCGACGAGCTGCAGAGTTCCCCATCATCAGTATCCCTTTCACTTTGAGGAAATGATACAACTCTATGTTCCTGAGTTGTTGCTTTTCAAGTACAAATGGTAAGATTCATTAGGTGGTCAAGAAACCCCCTTAAACTCAACCAGCTCTATTCTATGGAATGAGAGTTTCTATTGTAAATCTGCTCGGGCCAGTGGATTTTTATACTTACTATCACCCGTGAAAACATAATTGGACAGTTAAATATGATTATCTAAAGCAAGAACTAGGATGCCAAGTTGAATCTTGAATATCTTTCATTAAGGTTAATGAAGTAACCGAAACTAAAACGTGAGCATTAAATGTGCCAACCAAGAAATACTTCATGAAAAACCAATGTCTATAAAAAGACCAAGCAGATATTCGGACAGTTGATAGCATAGACTGTTCACTACACATTTCAAACATACTCAACATTGGGGCATTTACTGCCGTAAAGCAAATGACCTTAAGTGTGGAAGAGTGCCAATGCATAGTGCCATAGGTATTCCTCCCCACAAGAATTCCTATAGACTCTTTCTCTTCAGCTGCATGGCACTCTGGTCAGAGCTTGATATTTGCACTTATGAGTCCAGAAACAAACAGCAGCACAGCTCATTCTAAGACTGCTTGACACCTCACCCTGGATTTTTTTGTAGAGAAAAATAAGAGCAGTTTGCAGTAGTCCGACTGTTCCTTCCAGATTCCAAGAAGGCACACATGTGGCTTCTCCTCCAGGAAAGAGGGAGAGAAAAGGAAAGTACATGGTATACAAAAGATTTCCAAAATTCCCAGAACTTCTGGCTGGCCAGTCACTCAAGGTACTTCCAATATCAACATAAGTTAACAGAAGCTGATAATCTGCCTTCCTCTTCAATACATAGCCCCCGAAGCAAAATAGGACAAAGATTCAGGAGAATATGAGAGAGGGCAGCAGTAAATCTCCTGCCATCAACCCTAAAGATAAGATAAAGAATTCAGAATAATAAAATAACAATCTTGTGGAAGTTTAATATGCTGTCAGATAATGTAGACATCAAAGACAAGAAAATTATCCAAGAAAAAAAGGAGGTGTCAACAAACAGAGATCATTGAAGAAAATATTGAGCATCATTCGTCACCCTGTATCTCACTCTGTTTTTGGTTGAAACGTCCCAGACTGCAGGGCAAGTCACCTCAGTGAGAAGGGTGACTGAATATCTTTCAGTTTCAACAAACCTGGGTATCTAAGGACTGAGTTGGGGAAAAATGATTGAATATTTTTATTTCAAGTGTTATTAAGGTACAACATGTAATAAATACCATCTTTGAAATCAGTGTCTTCAACTCTCTGCTAACTCTATCTTTCCTTGGAGTTTCATTTTCAGTCTTCGCTTCATTAGACACCCCATACCAAGCTCCATCCCCACTCAGTGTATACTAACACACAGAGGTAGGTGTAATACAACTCCACTTTACAGGTAAAGTAAGCAGAGGCTGACAGACGAAGCAAAGACAGGAATTTTTCAGAGTCTAATGATCTTTTGGAAGGAATTCAAGATGTGAAACTTTTGAAGATTGCACACAATTTAGAATACTGTTATTTAAAAATGCAGTTTTCATATGTTTCAAGGACATTCTGTTTACCGTGCTCTTAAAAGTGAGAAACTTCATTTCTAAATATTTTCTTTTGAAACCCCTAGCATTTCCAATTTTGAAATACCACTATCATTGCTAAAGGGAGAGCACTCACCTCTGGGAAGATGAGCTTGCAAATACTCTCTGCCAGGGTGTGCAGGTAGACTCTGTTGCGGCTTGTCTTTCTTTGGGGGAGACTCCCTTCTGCATTCTTCTCAGGAAAGTACTGGCAGATGGGCAGAGTAGCCTGGCAGCCCTCAGAGCCTCCAGCCACCTCCTCTGTTGGCTCCTTAGGAACCTGACCAGGGGCCAGTAAGGAGAAAGGACACTCCCCTGTGATCTTGAGATCCTTGAACTTCCTGCAGAACATGGTGTTCCTGGAGCTTGGCAGTGGCTTCCTTCTGACTAGCTGGTGTTGATGTGGACTGATGAAGATCTGCTTCTACTGACTCAAGGACAGGAGTGACCCAGCACCTATGAGCAGTGGAAAGTCAGAAGAGAAAGGATAGATGACTTTACACACAACAGATAGCTAGGTGCACACACAAAAAAATTGCCAACAGAGTATCAATTAAAGATAAATCACATTTTTCTCTTACTGTCCTTAGCACAAACTATCAATTTCCATCTTTTCCACCCGCAAATGATCTTCATTATTGCTTCACTAATGCTATAACTACTGTATTTCATGCATGCCCTGTCTAAACACTAAACATCAGAATAGTACATGTTAGTGTTTCCCTTAAATACTTTAATTTATGTATTATTCTACATATATTGAGAAGCTATCTTCATGAGGTAAGAATGAAACTTGGGCTCAGCTACACCTTAGTTAGCCATCACTGGGCCAATACTTCTGGAATCTGACCTCAAGAAATTTATTTGTTACATATTTAAATACAATAAAATGTTCGGGGAAAGTTTCTAGATGACAATAACCACAACAAAGTTTTTGATATACTTACATCCTTTGCAAAGTATATCTCTATAGCATAGCATCTGTTACCTTTTCTACAAGAATGAGTTCTATTGCTGGGCATTGGTGGCACATGCCTTTAATCTCAGCACTCAGGAGGCAGAGGCAGGCAGATTTCTGAGTTTGAGGCCAGCCTGGTCTACAGAGTGAGTTCCAGGACAGCCAGGGCTACACAGAGAAACCCTGTCTCACCCCCTGCCCCTCCCCCCAAAAAAAAAGAAAGAAAGAAAAAAGAAAAAAAGAATAAGTTCTAGTGATTGAGAAACAATGCTTAGAATTTGGGGGGTGGGGGAGGGTTCAGTGAGGACTGGCTTTCAAAATAGCAAAGATAATGAGGCATTAACACAACCATTTTCCAGTTTCTGGACAGAAAAGAGACGTCAAATTCTTCTTTGAAGACAAAAAAAAAAAAAAAAGAAAGAAAGAAAACCCAACAAACAAACAAACAAAAACAACAAAAACAAAAAACAAACAACAGCTGTATGTTTTACGATTTGGATTTTTCTGGTACTGTCTATAAGTACATGGACCTCATATCCTTCATGGTATTGCAGAGATCTCTGTCTAGAAATGTACAGGTGACACTTAGTAAAACCAAGGAAGCAACCATGCCAGGGGCAGGCAGAGGTCCTATGTGTTGACTTCAGCATGTTTACCTTGTGCTTCCATGGTGGTGACATCATTTCAAGTTCTTACACAAGCCCAACCCATTATTGCTAGCTATCTGCACTGAGGTCCTAGCTGGAATTCAGGGTATCAACAATACCAACTGGGTGCATTAAGGATTTCTTACTCTTGAAATACCCAAAACCACAAATTAAAAATGAAAAGAAAAGCTTTCATGTCTGCTAATTCTTACACGTCTAGCATAAGCACCGAAAACTTCAGATGTACTTTTAATCCTTAGAGCATAGAATACAGGTATTCCCAACCCAGAGGGCCAGAAACGTCAGGTGATTTTCTCTCATTTGATTGCTAGAAACATTTCACGAGAAAGTCCATCTGTATGTTTTCTATTACTACGAGTTCACTCCAATGGGCTGAGTTCATAAAGTAATATTAGCTTATATTGAAAATAGGATTTAAATATCTACATTAAAATCAGTCAAAATCTAAGGTTTGGCCTTTTTTTTTCTCTCAATATAGAGAATAGCTATGTGGATTGAGAAAGACCTAGCCATGAAAGGCTTTCACCAGATTAATATATATATATATATACATATATATATATATATATAAAATCAATGCAACCATTTGCCGTTATATCTTCTCTATTCACTCCTCTTTTAAAAGCTTCAGGTACGTGGATCCAATGTGGATATGAATGTTTGCAGGGAATAGTAGTGGCCTCACACTTGCTGGGCAAGCACTCTTCTCTTGAGCTCCTTCCCAACATATGGGTCAGTGGAGGTGGATGTGGACAATTCTAAGGAAGAACCTAGTGTGTCACATACGCTGGCTGAACGCTTTCCTCCTGTCCTAGATCCCAGAACACGGATTGGTTCTGGATAACTCCTAAGTAAGTAAAATAAAAGATAATTTCAAATACATATTAATTTCTTTTAAAAAATGATGTGTAGTGAGAATTTGTGTGTCTTTAAAAAACATAAAAATATACCAGTGTTTTGTTTTAATCTCAGGTCTGAGACATGGGGCTCCTTTAGATTGTTCACAGCAGCCGATTATGATTTGCACCATGCTCTAGCAGGGGCATGATTTTGACCTTGGCAGATAGTTTCTGCGAGTGTGTGATGTTAATATTTTGGGGACTCTTCAGAGGGTATAGAAATGCTATAGCTTCATTAGAAGGGGCTGATTGGCAGCTTGGTGATTGGATGCTGTTGGTTGTGGTTTGTTGAGGTTGTCAAGTAGACATGTGCAAAGGGACGAGAAGAAAAAATTTAGTTTGATCTTCCTGACAGCCTTTCCTAGCCATCAGGAAGACCAAACTTGTCCCAACGGACTCAACATCCCTAATCAGCAGGAAGTAGTCTAACAATGCTGTCAACCCCTTTCCCCTCTTCCTATTTTCTCTTTTACCTAGTGCTAGAGGCATGAAAGGGTGGAAGAAGAGGGGTGAAGGGTAGAAGAAAAGAAGAGCCCAAAAAGCATAAAAAGTCCAGTTAAAATGATGACATTCTTTTTACATCATTATTCAAAAGAAGTATCTGCAATTATTTTCAGAATTTTCAGTTCTCTCAAAGTATGAATATAATAACTAGAAAAGGGTACTCAAAGATGAAAAAAGATAATGATAAAAAGATTATGGGTTGAATCTGCCAGAAATATAGTGCTTCTTAAAATAAGTTCCTCTAACACATATTAGAATTTTTACATTGGCCTTGGAGGCTTGGCAGGGAAGTTTATGATAAATTCCTCCATTACTTGATGTGAATCCTGCCTCCCAAGAACGTCCTCTTCTGCTTAGCCTATCTGCACTTTACACATAACCCACCAACTGCCCACGAACTTCTCCCTTCTCTTGAACTTCACAATGCTCACATTTCCAGAAAATATGCTTGGCATATTAACTTAAACAACAAGCTGCACTTATTGAAGACTGGCTAAGTGTTTAGTCTCATTAAATCACACATGTGTAAACAGAGTAATTAGCGTTCTTCAACTGCGACTGATGAAATTACACTTAGGAAACAGATGTACAAGCACCAGCATCCTTGAAACCTCTGTGTGTCTTGGGTTTGCTAGAAACACAGGAGATATTCTTCCATTAAACCAGAGCCTATTTTTAAGTGTAATGTCAGCACTCACTTTAGAAACAGTGTGGTCATGTAATGAGGTTGGTATAGAGCTGGCTGGGAAGACTGGAGTTAGCTGTACTGGCTGGTTTTATGTGTCAACTTGAGACTAGCTGGAGTTATCACAAAGAAAGGAGCTTCAGTTGGGGAAGTGCCTCCATGAGATCCAGCTGTGGGGCATTCTCTCAATTAGTGATCAAGTGGGGAGGGTCCATTGTGGGTGGTGCCATCCCTCGGCTGGTAGTCTTGGTTCTATAAGAAAGCAAGCTGAGCAAGCCAGGGGAAGCAAGCCAGTGAGGAACATCCCTCCATGGCCTCTGCATCAGCTCCTGCTTCCTGACCTGCTTGTGTTCCAGTCCTGACTTCCTTGGTGATGAACAGCAGTGTAACGTGTAAGCTGAATAAACCCTTTCCTCCCCAACTTGCTTCTAGGTCGTGATGCTTGTGCAAGAATAGAACTAATATGACTAAGACATATGCTAAGGGGAAAACAAATAAAATAAGAAGTTTAGTGACAAGGTCTTGGCAAACAGTGATAGAGTATGCTCTCAGAAACATGTAGAGTTCCTTGCTGTCCCAAAAGCTAATGCTTAAACAGTCCCCCCAGAAATTACTAAACTTCCTTTTCCTAGTGAGAGATTAACTCCATTCTGGTGAAGATAAAGTTTTTCTGGGCTTATGCTAATAACAAAGGTAATGAATTATTCAGGTAAGGGAACACTTCCTAATAAACCCTGACTTTTGGCAAATCATAAAAACTGGTTTGCTGATGTCAACAGGGTCATATAGACCTGAGGTAAGAGCTTCCCCACCACACCTAACACCAAATGCCTCTGGCATAGAGGGAATTCAAAGGCAGATTTTAAACTTAGGCTCTGAAGTTAAGGAGAGCTTGGGAACAAAGCTTCCACCTGAAGAGCAAGCATCAGCCATGTGCAATGCTGACTGCAACATGTAAGGCCTGGACATGCCTGTGACAGATGCAATGTACACAGTTGAACACTGGGGCTCAAAGTTGAGGCTTTTAAGACTAGTCAAAGGGGAGGGGTATAAAAAATAAAATTTCAATATCATGGTAGTTTGCATACTTCAATACAAATTTTAATTTTTTAATAGAAGGAAGGACAAGTAAATATTCAGGTGGACTGAAAGGCTAGAGGGGTTTAACCTTCAAAACTAAGGAAATAATGACTGATCAACCTTAGTGAGCTCTTCTTC